>NC_136976.1:25604937-25707437 GCF_032717465.1 Coenobita brevimanus | reverse complement strand
CCACCAAGTAGTGGTCAGAAAGTCCACTCCCCCAACCTCCATAAGCTCTTGCATTCTTTGCATCCTTTCATCTACACACACACAATCAATCACTGCCTTCCTCTCATTCAGTTCACCACCCACCCTTCTCATCGCTCACCATGTATACCTGTGGATCATTTTGTGCCTGAAGAGGGTATTGGCTATCACCAAACCCCTCCCGGGACAAATGTCCACTAATGCACTGCTATTCTCATCTATCTCAGCAAGCACACCCCATTCACCAACTATTCCATCCACCTTCACATTCCTTACTTTACTATTCATATTCACCGATGAAAAACACTCTCTCATTCCTTCCAAACTTTTCCATGGGCACTTTTTTGTCCAGAACTCTTCTCTCACTCTGCTTGCACGATCTTGCGTTGGCGCATACACGCACACAATCGCCCACATTTGTATTTCAACTTTCAATCTTACCCACACAATCCTTGAGCCAACTGATCCATACTCTCTTATGTTCTTCTTCCATCTTTTACTCACAACAATACACACTCCTTCTTTTGCCCTCTCATTCTCACCTACTCCTGCACATATACCCCATCCATACTCCCATTCTCTCACACTCTCACCTCACCATTTAGTTTCAGTTACTCCACATACATCATAGGAAGTACAGTAGGATATACAGACAGAGGGAGACAGTTCCAGAGTTAGCCTGTTGCATAAATATTGGAATTGGAGTAACAGATAACCCTTGCATTAGAGAGTAAGACAGAAAAGGGATGAAAGTTTGTTGTTTGACGGGTGCTACGCGCCCGTCGTAGTGGTGGAGGGGCACAAGCAGATAGATCAAAGGAGCAGTGACTATTGAAGTAGTGATAGAAAAGAGATAAAGATGCAACAGTGCGGCGGTGGCAGAGGTTGAAGGGAGCCATTAAGAGGAGGAGAGTTAATGAGACGAAAAGCCTTTAACTCCACCTTGTTGAGAAGAGCTGTGTGTGGGGAGCTTCTACACACATGAAAGTTGTACTCTGCACAGGGGCGAATAAAGCCCCGTGTATGAAGTCAAAAACTGTGCAAGAGTAAGGACGGTACGGAGTCGGCTCAGCACACCTAATCTCTTGGATGCAGCTTTTACAAGAGATTTAATATGATCATTCCAAGATAAATCCCGAGAGAATGAAACTCCAAGTATGTTTAAAAATTATATATGGCGTATCAGGCCATAAAGGAGTTAACTAGGACTGAAAAGAGAAGGAAGGAAATACCTGTAAGAGACAGAAATGGTAACTTGATGACTAAAGATTTGGATATAAAAGGAAAGTGGAAAGAGCATTTTGAATCTGTTCTAAATAGACCAATCCCAGCTGAAGAGGACATTTTGCCAGCCGAGAGAGATTTGCACACAGAAACAGGGGATATACCCTTGGAAGAGTTATCAAAATCTATAAATGAATGAAAGAATTTTAAGGCCCCAGGAGAGGATGGAATATTTCCTGAAATGTTTAAGGTGGAAAATGATGAGTTGATGAAAGTGCTTTTGAAACTTTTTAATGTGGCTTGGGATAATGGTGGAATTCCAGAAGAGTGGAAAAATGGAGTGATTATAAAAATACCAAAAAAGGGAGATTTAAGTGTGTGTGGAAACTGGAGGGGAATAACTTTGACACCTGTAGTTGCAAAAGTCTTTTCCAAAATCTTGTTGAACAGAATAGAGCCAGTAATTGATAAAATTTTAAGAGAAGAACAAGTGGGACTTAGAAAGGGTCGAGGTTGTAATGATCAGATTTTTACTGTAAGGCATCTAATGCAACAAGCTAATGAGATGAAAATGCCACTTAGTATGTGCTTTGTGGATTCTGAAAAGGCGTTTGATAATGTTTCACGTTTATGAGATTCTGTGGTATACCAGAAAAGTATGTAAATATTATTAGAAGCCTGCAAGAAGGTACTTTTTGTAAGGTAATGGTGGGTGGTTCTTTGAGTGATCCATTTCAAATTAGGTCAGGAGTGATTCAAGGAGGAGTTCTTTCGCCATTGCTGTTCGTTTTGGTTATGGATTATGTTATGAGAAAGGTTGTAAGGAGAACAGGTTCAGGAATTAACTGGAAAGAAAATAAGAGGCTGATGGATTTGGACTATGCTGATGATATTGTACTGATTTGCGGAAGTATTTACGAGATGCAGAGGATGCCTGATTATCTGGTGGAGGAATGAGGAAAAGTGGGATTGGTAATAAATTGTGGAAATGCTGAAAATATTAATATAAACGTGGAGAACCAAATTGATTGTGTAATGAAGAATAATGTGGTGAAGAATTTTGAAAATTTTAAATATTTGGGAATGATTGTATCATCTAACGGATTATTAAACAATGAAATTGAGGAGAGGATTAGACAGGCTTGGCGAGCTGTTGGTATGTTGAAATCTGTTTGGAATAATAATATGCTTCCGGTAACTGCTAAAGTAAAGGAAAATTTACAAGTCCATGGTTAGACCAATATATATTTACAGGCATGAGTCATGGGACAGTACAATTGCAACAGATCAGAAAGTATTAGGATCTGAGAATAAAATACTGAGAGGGATTCTTGGGGTAAAGTGGCACGACAGAGTTACAAATGAAAGAGTACAGGATATTACGAGAGTGGAACCAGTTAATGAATATGTGAGACCGTCTCGTTGGAAATGGCTGGGGCACATGCATAGAAAAGAAGGCAGTTTAATACAGGATGTACCAGAGTGGATTGTTAGAGGAAGAAGAGGCAGAGGTTGGCCGAGGGAAACCTGGTTGAGGACAATGAAAAGAAAAGCAGGAGAGGAGTGTAGGTGGGACCTGAAGGAGATGGCAAGAGACAAATATTGGTGGAGAGAGTTCACAGAGGCCCTATGCATCCCGTGGGGTGCTACAGGAAATTATATATATATATATATATATATATATATATATATATATATATATATATATATATATATATATATATATATATATATGGATGGATGGATGGATGGATTTAATGTGTCCGACTCTAAGCAAAGGCTTCAGGGCCTATTTCTCGGGGGCAGTGGCCTATCCCAAGGCCCAGTAGTCCTCCTACACCTGCACATGTCACCACTTCGGCGCTAACACTCACCGTCCATATTTAATACACGCTTGGGCTGTCTCATATAAGACTGATGTAATGATATTAGCGGGGGTACTTTTACGACATGTCGGAGGGTCTTCTGGTAGAACAGGAAAGTCTACTTTTTATGAAATTCAAATCCTTAAACTGTTCCCTGCCCCAGCCGAGATTCGAGCCTGGGTCCACTAGGACTTCAGGCCGTCTCTCTACCGATCCATCGTTTTCCCAGGTAGCATACGCACTTTGGATATTATTCTGGGTACCACCAGGGAGCTGTATTCAACGGAGGGATTCCATTGGGTGCTAAACGGTAAATATAAATCCAGATTATCATTTTTCCAGACAAGACACGTTTACATTAGGGATTTGGTGTGGAGTTAAAATTAGATGGTGAGTCGACATTACATAAATAAGCAAGAATTCAACTCGTTCTATCCGGAAGCCGAGCGTGCTTGATATATCTGAACGACAACTGGGCCGTACTGACAAAATTCAGGAAACTGGAAGCCATTCGGACTACTGGGCCTTGGTAGCAGGCTGTGAAGCCTAGGACCAGAGTCGAGCACATTAAAAATATATATATATATATATATATATATATATATATATATATATATATATGTTAAACAAAGTCAAGCATGTTTCTCGAGAATCATTATTTCTTTAGCTGTTTCATTAATTTTATATATACAAAACACAGCAAGAAATGTTTTCAACTCGCTCAGTCGGAACAACTCCTTCATTTTGCAAAATTTAGGAGTCGGACCTTTTTATTCGTAGGAAAGTCATGAAGCCTGAATATTATTACTGGGACCATTACCCCTGTCATTGCTGGGGCAACTTTACTATACCATTCCACTTAATATTCGACGATTTAACTCAGATGAGAATGACTTATTAAAGTCTAAATAAAAAAAAAAAAAAAAAAAAACGCTGGATATTTGAAGACTGAAGACTCTGTGTGTGTGTGTGTGTGTGTGTGTGTGTGTGTGTGTGTGTGTGTGTGTGCGCGCGCGCGCGCGTGCACACGAGCATGTGACGGAATGGGCGACGGGAATAGAAAACATTCACTTCTACGACTGTGTTGTTTTCAATAGAAGATGACCAGTCAGTGTCTCAAAGCATCACGGCGTGTACTTATGTCTTGCTTCTATGTCGTTGTTTTGTGTAGGGCTTTTGAAGTTCTGGTTTGTTATTCAGTCCACCTGTCTTGCAGAAAATTTATCCATTATACTTTATTAATACTTATATAGCTCCTTGTCCACCATTCCTTAGTTTACAGTAACAGTTGTATGATACACAAGACAATGGACAGATTTGATTAGGACTTCTATGCATGGTCGCGGAGTGTGTAGACGTGCTGCTCATCTGCTCTCTCCTCTAACTTTTTAGGGCTGCCTCACCAGTATTAGTTTTGTACATAGCGACAATAAAAGTTAGGATAGCTAGTTCTCATTTTCCTCCCTACCCTCGATAGAGATATAGTAGGTGTCTATATCTACTTACTGAGATTGCCTTTGCTTACTCACCTCTGGAGTGTACCCCCCACTGATCGCTCTGGGGTGTGAGTTATACACAGGCGCGTCCTCCCGAGAGTGGTTTGAGAGGGTAATCTCAGACTAGGTGTGTCTTCCCTGGGTGCTTTGTCCCTGGCTTGTTCTGCTCTTTCTTCCCACTTCCCCCGTGAGGGGGAAGTGGTTACTATGGCGGACGCCCCTGCTGCCTTCCCCCCCTTCAGGGGGGGAGGTAGTCCTGACCGACCCCCGACTGTTCAACGGACAGACTGCCCCCAGACTGAACGGCCCACGACACGTGCCCCTCTTGACATCAGTGTTAATAACACTTCGTTTGTACAGATTCATGGGGTTGGTTCTACTCCCCTGTCCAGCCTCAATCCCTTCATCATCAAGAAGGTGATTAATGGATGTGCAGGTGAGGTAGAACAAGTTAAAAAACTTGCGGGTGGAGACCTACTAGTAAAGACCGTAAATTCGCGCCAGGTCAAGGATTTGCTTACACTGAGCAAGTTCCATTGGTACGATGTTGTGACCAAGATCCCGCACTCCATGAATTCCTGCAAGGGTGTTATCACCTGCAGGGATCTGGTGGTTATGGAGGAGGACGACATAGTACATGAACTGGCTCAGCAAGATGTCATAGACGCAAGATTCATTACTAGATTCTAGGAAGGCAGGAGGACGAAGACCACCACTGTTGTCCTAACGTTCGGCAAAGTTTCTTTACCTTCCAACATCAGAATTGGATACGAAATTCTTAACGTAAGACCATACATCCTGAACCCCCTTCGTTGTGCAAAATGTCAGATTTATGGACATCACGAAAAGACTTGTCGAGCTTCGAACGTGGTGTGTGGCAAGTGTGCGGCTGTAGGCCACTCTGCTGACAACTGAACATCAGAGACTGAATGTTGCTTTCACTGCCAGAGCGCTCACTCTACTTCCTCTAGGGTTTGTCCCAAGTGGAAGGAGGAGAATGAGGTCTTCACAGTGATTGTGATGGAAGGCATATCCTTTTACAATGCCAGGAAGAAGATGAAGGAGTTACATGCAGCTCTCAAGCCTAATATCTCCTATGCATCGGTGGTTGTGTCCCATCCCGTGATGTGCACCGTGAAAATGCAGACTGACCTTACATTCGCTCCTCATGCCCCACGCCCTACCTCTCAGTCTAAGTCTCCTATAAGCTCCAACTCTCTTATGGACATCCCTGTCGCTACTTCCTACTCTCAGGCTGCCGCTGCTCCTTCGCAGTCAGTGCAGCAAAAACAGAAGTCCGACAAGTCTGATAAGATTAATTTGACCACTCTCACCAAGCCGGGACGTCCTCATGTCCTTCCCTTTCCTGGTACAGTGAGGGAGAGAAAGAATAGCTCTTCCTCATTGGAGTCTGGGAGCCTTGTTATTGACGATAATATGGAGGTTTCCGTCAGCAAGCACTGGGAAAGGTCTCCCGGTAGCCACTCGCCTGGTCGTGGGGGGCATAAAAAACTAAACACACTGACCACCCTCGTAAATCTTAAACCGTCGCATTCAGTGTTAAAGTGGAGTTGTAGAACTCTGGGGAATAAATTACATAATATAGCAATCTTGCTTTCCATACACAGGCCAGACGTTGTTTGTTAACAGGAGATGCACTTGGTGGATCATCCTGATCCTCCACAGTTCAAACACTACCAATCGTATAGAAGATATGAAGGTCACGGAGTTGCCATATACACTCACAAATCACACCCACAAACGGAAGTGATTCTAAATTCTACTCTGGAAGCTGTCGCGTGCAGAGTAAAATTTAATCACATGTATCTGTCTATTTGCTCTCTGTACTGTCCTCCACATGGCCTCATTGATAATGATGCTTTGAATTCACTATTTGAACATCTTCCAGGGAATAAGTTAGTGTTGGGTGACTTTAACGCCCATCACTATCAATGGGGTAGCTTGAGTATCGATGGTCGTTGGGAGCAAATAGCCGACCTAATACTACAGTCCAACCTCTGTTTCCTGAACGATGGTAGAACGACTCGTGTAGATGATCGTACTGGTAACTTTTTCGGCTATTGACTTATCTCTGGCCTCCCCTGGTATACGTAAAGATTTCTTATGGGACTCTTATGACGATTCCTTGGGAAGTGGTCATTTACCCATCTGTCTTTCTTATACACGTGACATTGTTTCGGACCCTCCACCTCCAAAATTTAACTATAAGAAAGTAGATTGGGGATCCTTCTCAAGGATTGCCAATTTAGATATATCTGGGGAGACCATAGATGTTAAAGTCGAAAATGTGACTAATTCCATTATACATGCAGCTGAGGCTGCTATTACCAAGACTTCTACAGTTCATGCAAAGCACAGAGCACATTGGTGGACGCTGGATTGCCAACAAGCATTAAGGAAACGTAATAGGATATACAGAATTTTTGATAGTCAGCCGACCAAGGAAAATTTTATTGCATACAAACAGGCACAGGCTGAGACAAGGAGAATAATAAGAAGGGCCAAACGTGACTCATGGTGACTTTTGTGACCACGGTGAATCGCAATACTCCTCTCAGTAAAGTCTGGTCCACTATTGAAATACTCAATAATAAAGGCCCATGCATTCCTGTTACCACCCTGCAGGTTAATAATAACATATATGACGATCCCGTGGACGTTGCCAACATCCTCGCCAGGAGTTTTTCCCATGTAAGTAGCTCAGCAAATTATGATCCGCGTTTCCAACATCATAAACGCATGGCTGAGCTACAGATATTAGACTTTGCCACAGAAGACGTAGACTCCCCATACAACCAAGAGTTTACGCTAGATGAACTGCTCCTTGCCCTTAAATCCTGTAAAGACACCAGCCCTGGACCAGACACCATCACGCACGGTATGATCCAGCATCTTAATCAGGACAACCTGATTAAGATGTTAGCATTGTACAATGAGATTTGGGCATCTAGAACGCTCCCAAACTCATGGCACTTTGCGCTCGTCATACCGATACACAAAGAGGCTGGTGGTCTTATGAATCCCACTTCATTTCATCCTATTGTGTTGACTTCTTGTCTATGTAAGGTCATGGAACGAATGGTAAACAATAGGCTTCCTTTTGTTTTAGAGTCGAAGAATTTGTTAAATGATCAACAATGTGGCTTCCGTAAATACAGAAGTTCACTAGATCATTTAATGAATTTGGAGCATTGTATTTCAGAGGCGTTTGCCAAAAAGGAATTCATGATAGGGGTGTTCTTGGACATCCATAATGCCTACGGTATGACATGACATGGCGACTCGGTATACTAATGAAGCTCTATGCTTATGGTTTAAGAGGAAATTTGCCTATTTTTATTTCAAATTTCTTAAGGGACAGGACTTTCTCTGTCAAAATGCCCCGTAACGTAACATCGGATATATTTATCCAGGAAAACGGGGTGCCGCAGGGAAGTGTGTTTAGTCCCACTTTATTTAGTATTATGATCAATGATTTTCTGTCATCAGCTCCCATCCCGAGGATTCTTAAATACTCACTCTACATTGACGATTGTGCAATATGGCACTCTTCCCATAATGCACAATTTTCGGCTGGGCGGATTCAAGCAGCCCTTGACTCAGTCCACCAATGGGCCTTGCAGTGGGGATTTTAGTTTTCCGTCCCAAAGTGTGCCGCTGTAGTTTTTACTACTCGTAATGTCCTCGATTTGCGTTTATTTTTGGATAACCAAGCAGTACCTTTTCAAAATTCTGTAAAGTTTTTAGGCCTCCACTTTGATCGCAGATTAAATTTTAAACTTCACGTTAATAACTTCCTTGCTCATTGCGAAAAACCATTAAATGTCCTCAAGTACCTACAGGGTACTACATGGGGTGCCGACAGAAAATCTTTATTAGTGGTGTAAAAGTCCTTTATTCGATCGAAGCTAAACTATGGTAAACAGGTGTATGACTCGGCATCCGACGCCACGCTGAATAGGTTGGATGTGCTGCAGAATAAATGTTTGGTAATGTGTCTTGGAGCCGTCCAGTGTACCTGTGTAGCTCGTTTGGAAGTGGAGGAGAATGTACCTCCCCTCCGTATTCGTTGTGATCACCTGGCCTTGTCATATGGCCTAAGAACGTCAAGGAAAAGTAATATCGGCACCGTTGCCTGTACCCCCCTGCGTCAATACCACCATCTTTTGCGGGGGGAGTGTCTGCCACTTGCTGTTCGTTTCCACTTACTGACTCAGGAGCTTGGTGTGGACCGCAGTGACTGTGACAGGTTGGTGTAAAAAAATATAGTGCCTTGGGAGCCACCAGGCTTTACCGTGGATGTATCATGGCTCCCAGCACCAAAGGCCACGGCACCGGAGGCAGAGGTCCACCACTTGTTTCGTAACATCATCGTTCGTCACTTGAGGTCCCACCAGTTGTACACCAATGGTTCCAAGTCGAGTGAATGTGTGGATGCTAGTGTATGGTCGACCGAATGTGCCCTTAGGTATCGGTTGCCGACTCATACATCTGTGTTTACCTCTGAACTTTTTGCTATTGACAAAGCCATAGACTATGCTCTCAATTCTAGGCATGACTCATTTGTCATATTTTCGGATTCCAAATCAGCCCTTCAGGCAATGGCTTCTTGCACTACTGACTCTAATGAGATCCAGGGCCGCATTATTAATAAATTGCATTCGTGTGACAAGTCCTTCACACTGATCTGGGTGCCTGGTCATTGTCGTATCTACGACAATGAGCAGCCTGACTTACTTGCAAAGTCGGCTGTAGAGATCGAGGAGACTTGGGACGTTCCTCGTGATCTACGGTCGAGTCTCTCTCTCGGAAAGAAATCAATAAATCTTCTGTGGCAAGGTCAGTGGACCAGACTTAATATTCCAACTTGTAAGCCGTACCTGGGTGACTGGGACACTGCCAACCGCCCCAGTCGCCTTATAAAGAAAGACGATTCCCACCGCACTGTGACATCTGTGATGCGATGTTATCTATCAGTCATATCATCCTGCGCTGTCGGCGATTTATTCGTGAACGTGCTTCACTAATAAATTACTGCGGCGCAGCAGACGTCCCCTTCACCCTTTCCACCATCTTGGGTGATGGAGATATTGGTATGACTGACAAATTGATGGCTTTCTTGAGAGAGACCGGACTGATCAGAATGATGTGACTATTTTACTGTATGGTTTTGGTTTTTATCGACTGTAATTATGTAAATATTATACTGTAAATTAGGATAGACAGTTGACATATTTGAAATAGTTCCTCCTTCCCACTGATCTGTTTCTAATACAGATGTCCCCTTCATTAAGCCCCGTTCCTCGCCTCAGTCTCAAGCTGATGAGTGCAAGTGTGCAATATAGAATGGTACTGGGTACTTGCAGTCGATGGTGGTCTGTTGGGCGAGGTCCTTCAGTTTTTGTACATATTATGTAAATACATTATACCATCTTGATTAAGTTGTCGTAATTAGGGCCGACAGCTGACATATATGGAAATGTTCCTGACTCGTCTGGTTCCCTGTCATATTTTGATGTCCCCTATATTAGGTTGTGCCTCGACTGACAGTCGGCAGGTGATGAGTGCAGGTATGTAGTGTAGAAAGGCATTACATATCTGCAGTCAATGGTGTTCTCTTGGTCGAGGCATTTTTACCATTAGTGTAGGTCTAGTTATTTGTCTCTTAGGATTTAGTACAGGTTAGCGATTTCTCTGTTAGGTGATTAGTTTTAAGGTCTTTAGATAGGTATTTTTGTTTATAAATAATGTAAGGTTAAAAATATATAAAAATTAAAAAATTAAAATAAAAATAATAATAATAATAAAATAAAAATCATTATATTTATATATACTGTATGTAGTGTGCATGAATGTGTGTATGTTCATATGCATGGATATATATATATATATATATATATATATATATATATATATATATATATATATATATATATATATATATATATATATATATATATATTTGCCTTAACGACCAGGGGCTTTGGCCCCAATGGTCGATAGGAAAAAAAAAAAAAAATTGATTTCCGCACCCTTCCTGACCACATCCACCACCCTAAAACGTCCCAAAAGATATTCTTTAACTTTGGAGGAACACCTTAGACACACCCAAGACACTCCCCAGATACACACCACATGCGGCTTAGACACACCTCACACGTGCTCCAGACGCATACCAGGTACTCCAACAACACCTCTGACATTGTAACACACCCTCCATAATTGTGAAACTTATGAAACTCTTGCAGTTTCAGTTTGCCAGTTTCCATCTTTCAAAAAGGTACAATGACCCAGGGATCGACTGAATGAGCGTATGAGTGAGTGACACAGTTGGGGATACACAGTGAACTTTACCACCGCTATGGGTGTGGCAGAAGCTGTGATATTTTATAGCTCATCCCTGACTCAGAACTAGGACTGCATGTTTTAGAACTCATCAGACTCACCGGAACCTGAAACTGCGTTCAATCCAAATGCATCTGATTGCCGCATGGTGTATTCTCGTATGGTTATGAGGTTTCCGATCCCTCTTCCCTCAGCTTTTCACTAATAACATAAAGGAGAATCGTAATGTGCCATGTGCAGAAACTGAATGATACGGAAGAGTACTACGGAGCTTCCAAAGTTAGCGACAATACGGGCCTTGCTTTTCTTCCTTCTCTTGACTCACCAGTCTAAAATTCACACACAGTCTTCCTTTTTCTTGCCATCTAGTAATATTGTAACAAACGTTTTCTCTCCCTTTGCTGCATGTACATCAGAAGACGTAGCAAGGAGGGTACTACTTTATCACAATCAATCTTCCTTACGATTCCTTATTTTTTTCTGCTGACAACATGAAAGCCCTACGGCATCCTAAAAATTAGAAGGAAAATGTGTGTGTGTGTGTGTGTGTGTGTGTGTGTGTGTGTGTGTGTGTGTGTGTGTGTGTGTGTGTGTGTGTGTGTGTGTGTGTGTGTGTGTGTGTGTGTGTGTGTGTGTGTGTGTGTGTGTGTGTGTGTGTGTGTGTGTGTGTGTGTGTGTGTGTGTGTGTGTGTGTGTGTGTGTGTGCCGCATCCATATCGATGAAACTACTCAAACAATTACAAATGGAATGACAAAAGATGTCCAGGTATGCTTCGGCACCTTCTTTATGATCTTGTGAATCCTGTGCAGATTTGGTCCCTGAGGTAATGTTTCAGATGCTGTGCATACCCATCTAAGTCATCTGGGTACTGGGGTGATTGGAGTTTAGCTGGAGCACGAATCCGGAGGGAGGAAAAGGTACTTTAAAACAGGCAAAACCAGTAACAGTAAGGACATTTTAGCTGACGCAAGGTGATGCAGGATGAAAGAGGTGATGATTAGAGAGGGCATTTAATAAGGCAGAGGGCAGAAAGGGGGAAGGAGGGCACAAGGTTAGGTTAAGAGAAGGGTGAGGGTGAGGATGGAGGGTGCAAGGTGAGGCAGACAGCAGGATGAGGGTGCGGATGAGGATAAGAGAGGGCACAGAAGTCCAGTTGCTGATATTGGCAGAGTGTGTTGGCGTGCTGCGGGACTCCCCCTAGCGCGGAGCAAAGTGGCAAACAGAACCATCTGTGAAAGTTAAGTCATATTGGGTCCCCGGCCAGAACAACTCTACCCAGACTCTAATATCTTCCTGCCTCTTTAAGTTGGTCTTGGAAACAGAAACAAAAGACTATTAGAATAGCAAATGCTGCCCGTAATTTTGAAGTAATAAATGATAAAAATTACTTTGAAAATATAGAAACTAAATTAGAAATATTACAATACAATAATATATGCACAAGACGATCAACGATACGTTTACAACGATTAAAACAGTGTAAGTAAAACTCGTTCTTTTCCCTTTAACAAACAGCTTGAAAAGTACAACAGGGTATATTGCAATTTACAGCTTTTTTCACTCCGTAATAATTATATAAGCCCATATATAATCCACTGCAAGGGTCTGGGAGGAGAGTGTTTGCCAAAATTTTTCATGTGCAAGCTGGCCAAGAATAATTCGGGAATGGGTGTCATTAGTGAAAACAGTGTATGGAAAAGTTGTAGCATTGCAATGGTTATGGTTATGTTTGTATGTGTCAGAGCTCGTATATGTCATCAATTTGAAATGAAAGAGTAAAAACATGTGCTTGTATGTACGTGAGACGACTTTCAGTGCTAGCGGTGTCCACATTAACCACGTCATTCTGATGACGTAGCCTACTTTTGCTGTAGATTTACTACCCCCAGACAAATACAATGAGTTTTGTTATGATTTTTTTTTCTTTTTTGTAATTGATATGATTAAAGAAGGCTATATTAAACCCTTTCAGCTAGAAAAATATTTCCCTAAAGTGCATGATATCGTTTTGGGATAACAAGAACGTAAGAAGAGAGGATAACTGCAGTAGGCCGGTTGGCCCAGCTAGGCTGCTCCTAGAAGAGTAACTGAACTACTAGAATGAGATAAGGACAGCAAAGAAGAAGGCTCTCCCCCGCCCTCCAAACCTTCCAGTCGAAGCCGGCAGGCAAAAGTCGAAAAGAACACCACGCAGCATAGAAAAACTGACGTGGACGTTTTATAGTATAGTGTGAAACGAGAAAAAGAGACTATCTTAGTGTAACCTGAAAAGAAAAAAGAATGAATTGGTATTAGTTATAAGAGATTATTTATTTTTATTTTTCTCTATACCCACCCCTAATTTGCCATATGCTTATCTAGCCTATGCCTGAAACTCTCAATGGAAGGGGCAGCAACTACTTTAATAGGTAGCTTATTCCATTCGTCTACTACTCTATTACCAAACCAATTTCTACCTGTTTCCTTACTGAAACGAAATTTTTGTAGTTTGAAACCATTACTTCTAGTTCTATCCTGTATGCTAACTTTAAGTACCTTGCTAATATCTCCCTTTATTTATTTCCTTCATCCACTTAAACACATCAGTTAAGTCTCCCCTTACTCTAAGCCTCTCTAGTGAGTGCAGACTACAGGTTCCGAACATCATGTATCATTTTTTGTCACTCTTTTCTGTACATTTTCTAACGAATTAATGTTCATTCTACAGTAAGTTCACCAAAATTGTACGGCATAATCTAAATGTGGCCTTAACAATGCTAGATAAAGTTGAAATATTACTTTTGATGACCTGTTGCTCACGCTTCTCGAAATAAATCCTAGGACCCTATTTGCTTTATTTCTCGCATTAATACACTGTTGCCTTAGTTTGAGGTCTTTACTGATCATAACTCCTAGATATCTCTCGCATTTCGATTTACTAATGTCTTTTTTTATCTAAGCTGTATTTAGCATCTCCAGTGGTCTTGCCTATGTTAAGTACATTTTTCACCATTTGCCAAGTTTGAGACCATTTGGACAATATATCGAGGTCCTTTTGTAAGTTACGGCAATCGTCAGTGGAGTTAATGATAAGCCATATTTTTGTGTTATCGGCAAATTTACTAATACTGCTAGTGATTCCCAAGTCTAGATCATTTATATATATAATAAATAAGAAGGGAGCGAGTACTGAACCCTGTGGTACACCGTTAGTTACTAATCCCAAGTCCGACTTAGCTCCATTTATTAATATTCTCTGTTTTCGTCCTTTCAGCCAGGATTCTATTCATTAAGATATCGCCGTCTATACCGTGTGCTCGAACCTTTCCAACTAACCTTTCTTGTGAGACCCTATCAAAAACTTTACTAAAGTCCACATAAATGATATCGTAAGCTTTATCGCTATCTACTGCCTCATAGACCTCCGAGAAGAATGACAACAAGTTTGTGAGGCAGGATCGTCCTTGCTTGAATCCGTGCCGACATTCATTTATACGATTAAATATTTCTAAGTGTTCTCTAATCTTATTTGCCAAAACTGACTCTAGCATTTTTCCTACTATTGACGTTAGACTTATCGCACGATAATTCGACGCAGCTGCTTTATCACCCTTTTGAAGAATGGGCACTTCATTTGCGGTCTGCCACGCCTCTGGAATTTGTCCTGAAATTAGTCATTAAATAACGTTAAAAGTGGCTGACATAATTCTTCTCTGGTTTCTTTTATAATCTTTGCATATATATCGTCCGGACCTGGCGACTTTTAAGTTTTTAACTTATTAATTTCTTTCAGCACGTCCTCCTTACTAATGGTCATTTTACTAAGAGTAGTTTCCGTATTATCGTCGTAAATATCTGCTGCTTCAGGGACCAGGTAGAGATTTTCCTTGGTAAATACTGACATGAAATAATTATTTAGGATGGAGCAAATTTCTTTATCTTCACTGGTAATGTCATCTGATTATATTCTGAGAGGTCCCATGCTATCTCTATTTTTCGTACTGTACGTTTGATAAAAACCCTTGGGGTTTTCTTTCGATTCATTAGCAACCATAATTTAGTAACTTCTCTGCTTTCCGTATCTCCCTCTTTGCTTCTCTATTCAAAATCGCGTATTGGTTACGTATGTGTTCCTCTCCACTTTTTATTTTTCTATATATTCCTTTCCTTTGGCCTGTGAAGGATTTTAGTCTGTTGTTTAGCCATCTTGGTTCTGAATTTTTCTTTCTAAACGGTTTTGAAGGGATATATCTATTTTGGCTTCCGTGTTTTATATTTACTAACTCATTATATTTCTCACTGATTGGTACTGGACCTGAGTTAATCCCCGCCACCTGAACTACACTCTCACCTATGACCTGACCTTACCCTGACAGCTGGCGCACATTCCCACCCGTTTCCTGCCCCTCACCTATGACCTGGGGTTCCCCACTGACCTGACTCTCCCTACAGTAGCTATTCTCCCTATGGAATACCGTTCTAAAATAAGCTCTTAATCCACCAAAATCTCCTAGAGGAAAATTAGGAACGGTGGAGGGATTTTCAGTGGAACAGATATCCCAAATAAGTTTGAACTTAATTTCTTCATGATCACAATTACCAAGTCGTCCACCATCCTCTATATTGAACTGAAAGGGTTGAATGTCGCCACAACTACATTCGAATCCAGATTCAGGGAACCTCAAATCGGGAGATAAACAAGATAAAGACTGAACAACTGTGGCTCATGTGTCAGCACTCGAAGGCTACGGTAGCTTTTAATTACATATTTCTTTTCAGGAAAAATAACATTTGGTATTTCGTATGTTTTAGCGTCATAATAAATGACACTGAGGTGTTTGATTTATTTCTAAAAGGATTTTAACGAAATTTACTACCGTAGTTACTTTTATTACTTGAATGCAAGCTTACAAATTTCAGCAAACTCTATTTCAAATGTTTGCAATATATTTAATTCATTCTTTATATGAATTTACATTTCGGATATATATATATATATATATATATATATATATATATATATATATATATATATATATATATATATATATATATATATATATATAAAGACAGTATGGATCAGTTGGGTCGAGGATTGTGTGGGTAAAGTTGAAAGTTGGAATACAAATGTGGGCGATTGTGTGTGTGTATGTGCCAACGCAAGATCGTGCTAGAAGAGTGAGAGAAGAGAAGTGTGCATGGAAAAGTTTGGAAGGAATGAGAGAGTGTTTTTGATCGATGATATGAATGGTAAAGTTGGGAATGTGAAGGTGGATGGAATAGTTGGTGAGTGGTGTGTGCCTGCTGAGATAGATGAGAATGGGAGTGCGTTAGTGGACATCTGTGCTGGGAGGGGGTTGGTGATAGCCAGTACCCTCTTCAGGCATAAAATGATCCACAGGTATACATGGCGAGTGATGAGAAGGGTGGGTGGTGAACTGAATGAAAGGAAGGCAATGATTGATTATGTGTGTGTGAATGAAAGGATGCGAAGATGTGTAATGGATGCAAGAGCTTATAGAGGTTGGGGGAGTGGACTTTCTGACTATTACTTGGTGGTGGCCAGAATTAGAATTCAAGTAAGATGGAGGAATAGAAGAAGGGAAAGACGAGAGGAAGGAGTAGTTGCAAAGAGAGTGGAAAGGTTACAAGAGGATGTGAAAAAGGCAGAGTATAAGAGAGAAATGGAGGAATGATTGGGCAAATATGAATTGGAGCAGAAGGGAGACGTGGAAGGTGTGTGTAGGATATTTACAGAAGAAATATGTGCAGCATGTGATGTGGTGTGTGGAAGGAAGAGAAGACGGAGGGGGGTGCAAGGAACAGCGTGGTGAACTGAAGAGGTGAGACAGGCCGTGGCACAAAAGAAGAAAGCATACAATGAATGGATGAGAAATAGGGGTGTGGAAGAAGTTGAGAGGTGGAAGAGAGAGTTATATGTTGGAAGAAAGAGAGAGGTGAAAAGATTAGTAAGAGAGAGTAAGAAGAGAGTGGATGAGGAATTTGGAAGGAATTTAAGTGTAAAGTGGAGGGACTGTAAGAAAATGTTCTGGAATGAGGTGAGAAGAGTAAGACAGGGTGGAAGTGAAGTTAGCAGGGGAGTGAAAAATAAAAATGGTAGATTACTAGTGGAGAAGGGAGAAAAAGTGAGCAGATGGAGAGAACACTTTAAGGAATTGTTGAACATAGAGGATGGAAGTAATGCGAGTATATGTGGCTGGGGAATGGCTGGGAGAAGGAGGGAGGTGAGAAGACAGGAAGAAATCAGTAGGATAGAAGTTGTGGAAGCAATGAAGAAAGTTAAATCGGGGAAAGCCCCAGGAATTGATGGAGTGTGTGGTGAAATGCTAAAGCATGGGGGAGAGATAGTAGTAGAATGGATGTGGAAAATGTGCAGATTGGCCTGGGAGGAAGGTAGAGTCCCGGAGAATTGGAAGTCAGGTATAATTATTCCCTTGTACAAAGGAAAAGGGGAACAAGAAGTGTGTGGTAATCATAGGGGCATTTGTCTTCTTAGTGTAATAGGAAAAGTGTATGGCAGGATACTTATTGACAGAGTTAGAGAAAGAACAGAGAAATTAGTTGGAGAAGAACAGGGAGGCTTTAGGAAGGGAAGAGGTTGTGTAGATCAGATATTCATTCTTAGATCATTAGTGGAAAAGTTTCTAGAGAAGGGAAAGAAGCTGTATGCGGCTTTCATGGATTTGGAGAAAGCATATGACAGGGTGGATAGACAAGGATTGTGGAAAGTGTTAAGAATATATGGAGTAGATGGGAAGTTGTTGAATGCTGTGAAGAGTACAGTATGTACGATGGTGCGAAGGCTGCAGTGCGTGTGGATGGTGAACTAAGTGAATTTTTCTCTTTGAAAGTTGGGTTGAAACAGGTATGTGTCATGTCTCCATGGTTGTTCAATCTGTACATGGATGGGGTAATAAAAGAGGTACAAGGTAAGGTAGTGGATGTTGGAGTGACCCTGGTGAAAGAGAATAGTGTTTGGAAACTCCCTGTACTGTTGTTTGCAGATGACACTGTGTTGTTGAGTGAAGATGAAGGGGAGCTGCAAGGCTTGGTGGATGAGTTTGGGAGAGTGTGTAAGAAACGGAGTCTAAAGGTGAGTGTAGGGAAGAGTAAAGTGATGGTCTTTGAGAGAGGTGAAGTCAGTGAATGTACAGCGAGGTTGGATGGTGAGGAATTGGAAAATGTGAGTACGTTTAAGTACTTTTTTTTTTTAATGCGAGGAAGAAGGAACCAAAGGCCATGAGCCAGCAGTAACAGTTCCTTCCAAGAGAAAAACAAAATACAATGGAGAGCCAAATTCAAGATCCGATCATTTTGAGATGCCTGGACACACTGCGTTTGAAAGATTGGAGATCATAGGCAGCAGGAAATACAGACAGAGGGAGACAGTTCCAGAGTTGACCTGTTGCATAAATGAAAGACTGGGAGTAACGGTTAACTCTTGCATTAGAAAGTTGGACAGAAAAGAGATGAGAGTTTGCTGCTAGACGGGTGCTACGCGCCTGTCGTAGAGGTGGAGGAATGTATGCAGACAGTTCAGAGGAGCAGTGACCATTAAAGGAGCGATAGAAAAGAGATAAAGATGCAACAGTGCGGCGAAGAGACAGAGGTTGAAGGGAGTCAGTAAGAGGAGGAGAGTTAATGAGACGAAAAGCCTTTGACTCCACCCTATTGAGAAGAGCTGTATGTGGGGAGCCTCCCCACACATGAGAGTTGTACTCCACACAGGGGTGGATAAAACCTCTGTATGGAGTCAACAATTGTGCAGGGGTAAAGAAAGAGCAGAGTCTGCTTAGCACACCCAATCGCTTGGAAGCAGATTTTACAAGAGATGTAATATGATCTTTCCAAGATAAGGCCCGCGTAAATGAAACCCCAGGCATGTTCAAGGATGATGCAGAATTAAGCTGAATATTATTAAACATTAGTGGGTATACCTGTGGAAGATTTTGTCGGGTTGATAGGTGTAAGAACTGAGTCTTAGATGCATTAAAAATAACCATATTATTTTTACCCCAGTCAGAGATACGAGCCAAGTCAGACATTAGGTGTGCCATAGCCTCATCCCTTGTTTGTTGAAGTAACTGTTGAGATGGGCGTTGCGGGAACCGAATGGAAAGGTGAAGGGTGGAGTCATCAGCGTATGAGTGGATAGGGTTAGATGTACAGCTTAGAAGATCATTGATGAATAAAAGGAAGAGAGTTGGTGATAGGACAGAGCCCTGAGGAACACCACTGTTGATAGATCTAGGAGAAGAACGATGGCCATCTACAACAGCGGCTATAGAACGACCAGAAAGGAAGCTAGAGATGAAGGCACAGATAGAAGGATACAAACCGTAGGAGGGCAGTTTGGAAAATAAAGATTTATGCCAGACTCGATCGAAAGCCTTTGAGATGTCAAGTGCAATGGCAAAGCTTTCGCCAAAGTCCCGAAAGGAGGATGACCAGGAGTCTGAAAGGTAGGTGAGAAGATCGCCAGTGGAGTGTCCCTGACAGAACCCGTACTGACGATTGGAAAGAAGGTTGTGATAGGAAAGATGCCTTAAAATTTTTCTATTGAGAATTGACGTGAAAACTTTTGAAATACAGGACGTTAAAGCAATTAGACGATAGTTGGAGGGTTGGAAGTGGTCACCCTTCTTTGGGACTGGCTGAATGAGAACAAACTTCCAGAAAGAAGGAAAGGTACAAGTTGACAGACAAAAGCGAAAGAGTTTCCCTAGGCAGGGTGTAAGCAAAGAAGCACAGTTCTTGAGAACAACAGGAGGGACCCCATCAGGCCCATATGCCTTGTTAGTACTGAGGCCAGTGATGGCAGAAAATACATCAGCTGAAGAAATTTTAATGTCAGCCATGAGGAAGTCAGAGGGGGGAAGTGATGGAGGAACAGCACCGGAATCGTATAAGGTGGAATTGGAGGAGAATGTCTGTGCGAAGAGATCTGCTTTATCAGTAGAAGAAATAGCTACAGAACCATCAGAGTAGGAAAAAGGAGGGAAGGATGATGAAGTAAAGTTGTTAGAAAGATTTTTGGCAAGGTGCCAGAAGGAGCGGGAAGAATTCGAGTTGGAGAGTTGAGAGCATTTAGTATGGATGAAATTATTTTTAGTAGAGCGTAGAACAGACTTAGCACGATTCCGGGCAGAAACGTAAAGATTATGTGATTCAGGGGTGGGTTGGCTCCAGTACCTTTTGTAGACCCTCTCCTTGTTGCGGACAGCATTAGAACAAGCATGATTAAACCAAGGCTTTCTTGCGTTAGTCAAAGGATTTGAGAAAGGAATGTATGCTTCAATGCCCGAGAGAATAACCTCCGTAATGCGCAAGGCACACTCAGATGGCTCCCGGCCATGGAAGCAATAATCATTCCAGGGAAAATCAAAGAAGTACTGCCTGAGGGTCTCCCAGTCCGCGGCTTCAAAATGCCACAGACGATGTTTCCCTGGAGGGTCCACAGGCCATACCGGAGTGATAGGACAGGTTAAGGTAATAAGGTTGTGATCGGAGGAGCCAAACAGAGAGAAAAGATTAACAGAGTAAGCAGAAGGATTAGTTGTGAGGAAGAGGTCAAGTATGTTGGAGCTCTCTCCAAGGCGGTCAGGGATACGGGTAGGGTGCTGTACAAGCTGCTCTAGGTCATTAAGGATAGAAAAGATGTAGGCTTGTTTACCAGGTGGATCAGTGAAAGGAGAGGAGAGCCAAAAGTGGTGGTGAACACTTGGGTAGTGTGATGAGTAAGGATGGAGGTTTGGAGGGTGAAGTGCTTGAAAGGGTACAGAAGGGAAGAAAGGTTGCTGGTTCTTTGAAAACAGTGATAAAAAACAGGGAAGTGAGCATGGAAGTGAAAAAGTTACTACATGACAGTATTGTGATACCAACTCTAACGTATAGAAGTGAAGCTTGGACGTTGTTGGAAGGACACAAGTCAAGAGTGAGAGCAGTGGAAATGAGTTATTTAAGAGGAGCCTGTGGAGTCACATGGAGAGACAGGCTGACGAACGAGGATATAAAGGAGCGTTGTGGTGTGGATGTGGATGTGATAGGAAGCGTTATGAGGAACACACTGAGGTGGTTTGGCCATGTGGAGAGGATGGAGGGTGAAAGACTGACGAAGAGAGTGTATGTGAGTGAGGTGGAGGGAAAAGGGAGGGAGGCCGAGGATGAGATGGAGGGATGGGGTGGAGAGGTATATGATTGAGGGGGGGGGGGTGAGTTGGGAGCAGGGCAGTGAAATGGCGGGGGACAGGGCGATTTGGAGGCGATTTGATTGTGGCCACCCCAAACGGGATTGAGGCGTCTGGGAATATATATATATATATATATATATATATATATATATATATATATATATATATATATATATGTGTGTGTGTGTGTGTGTGTGTGTGTGTGTGTGTGTGTGAGTGTGTGTGTGTGTGTGTGTGTGTGTTTCCTGTACACTAGCGAACCATTTACTGCACTGGATGGTAATCATATAACCCAACTATAATGCCTGATGGTTTAGTGGGTATTTCAGGCGCTCCAACCGGATTGAGCCCGTGTAAGTTTACAGCCAAGGGGCGGTTGAGGTTTATCGTTCATGTAATGCCACTCAGGGATGTGTGAGGCAGGTCATTCTCATCTTAACTGTCAAGACCAACTTACCGGGCCCCGGGCTCCTACCCTGCTCATGGGGTAAAACAGGATTAGATGATGTAGGAATATATATATATATATATATATATATATATATATATATATATATATATATATATATATATATATATATATATATATATATATATATATATATATATATATATATATAAGAACATAAGGGGAGGATAACCGCAGTAGGCCGGCTGGCCCATGCTAGGCAGCTCCTAGAAGAGTAACTGAACTATTAGAATGAGATAAGGATAGCAAAGAAGAAGTCTCTCCCCCGCCCTCCAAACCCTCCAACCGAAGACGGCAGGAAAAAGTCAGAAAAAACACCACTCAGTATAGAAAAACTGGTGTGGACATTGTATAGGAAAGTGTGCAAGGAGAATAGACTATCGTAGTTAACCTGAAAAGGAAAAAGTACGAATTAGTATTGGTTATAAGATTTTTTTTTTCTATACCCACCCCTTATTTGCCATATGCTTATCTAGCTTATGCTTGAAACTCTCAATGGAAGAGGCAGCCACTTCTTTACTAGATAGCTTATTCCATTCGTCTACTACTCTACTCGTATTACCAAACCAATTTCTACCTATTTCCTTACTGAAACGGATTTTTTCTAGTTTGAAACCATTACTTCTAGTTCTATCCTGTATGGTCACCTTGCTAATATCTCCCTTATTTATACCCTTCATCCACTTAAACACCTCAATTAAGTTTCCCCTTACTCTACGTCTCTCTACCGAGAGCAGACTTAGTCTTTTCAATCTGTCTTCATATGACAGGTTCCGAAAGTCGTGTAACATTTTTGTCATTCTTCTCAGTACATTTTCTAACGAGTTAATATCCATTGTATAGTAAGGACACCAAAACTGTACTGTGTAGTCTTAATTTGGCCTTACTAATGCCAGATAAAGTTGCAGTATTACTTTTGATGATCTATTGCTCAAACTTCTTAAATAAATCCTAAAACCCTATTTGCTTTATTTCTCGCATTAATACACTGTTGTCTTGGTGAGGTCATTACTAACCATAACTCCTAGATCTCTCGCGCATTCCAATTTTCTAATTTCTTTGTTACGTGATCTGTATTAAATGTCTCCAATAATACCCATGACTCTTTATATTTGCAACTTAGAAGATGAATCTATATAATTATAGGTCTATATTTTACAAATTTAAAAAGATATGTAGTATGAATTTTAGATCTCCCATATTAAAAGCACTACAACACTCTACAACATACATTAAAATCATATACACTAACTACATCATATTATGCAAATATAATATAATGAAAAAAAAAAGATTTTCCTAAACTGTCTTGTGATTTGAAAGTGCATGGAAACAGCAGTTAGCATGCTGAAAAACGGAGCTCTAATGTTGTGTTGCTGAGAGAGAGAGAGAGAGAGAGAGAGAGAGAGAGAGAGAGAGAGAGAATCAGCATTTAAAAATGATTCAGCACCATTTAACAAAAGATTGGCACGCATTTTAATGTGTGCTCTGGAACGGAAATGATTTATTTATATCGGCTGAAGTAACACGAGGAAACGAAAATGCCACCTCTGATGTGAAAAAGAGACAATAATACTGAGAAATCAGTGTGTAAAGTTCAGTTTATCTAATCATAATTAGTCAATCACCAATGAGCATGATATTCTGTAGGGACTACAACAATATCTGCCAAATAACTAAGCGAGGGAGATGGACGACTGATGAGAAAAATATCGTATCAAGCTTTTGTTATCTAAAACAGCTGAAATCAGGGTGAAATTATCTCATGGTGGGATTTTCCTTCAGCATTTCTTCCGTAAAACTGATGGTATCCGCTTATGTAGATCCGATCATGTACAAGTTACAGTAATTATGACTGATAAGAATGAAAACAGAAAAAGTCAATAAAGTGCTTTCTTAGTTTAATTGTAAAAGTATATGGTAGGATTCTTATTGACAGAGTTAGGGTAATAACAGAAATTAGTTGGAGAAGAACAGGGAGGCTATAGGAAGGGAAGAGGTTGTGTAGATCATATATTCATCCTTACGTGTTTAGTGGAAAAGTTTATAGAGAAGGGAAAGAAGTTATATGCGGCCTTCATGGATTTGGAGAAGCATGTGACAGACTGGATAGACAAGGCACGTGGAAAATATTAAGAACATACTGAGTAAATGGGAAGTTGCTGAATGCCGGGAATATTATGTACGAGGGTGCTAAAGCTGCAGTGCCTGTGGATAGTGAACTGAGTGAATTTTTCTGTCTGAATGTTGGACTGAAACAGAGATATGTCATGTCTCCATGGTTGTTCAATCTGTATATGGACGGGGTTATAAAAGAGGTATAAAATTAGGAAGTAGATGTTGGAGTGACCCTAATGAGAGAGGGCAGCGTTTAGAAACTCCCTGTACTGTTGTTTGCAGATGACACTGTATTGTTAAGTGAAGACGAAGGAGAACTGCAAGGCTTGATGAATGAGTATGGGAGAGAGTGTATGAAACGGAATCTAAAGGTGAATGTACAGGGGTGTAAAGTTTTGGTCTTCAAGAGAAATGAAGTCTATGAATGTACAGTGAGGTTGGATGATGAGGAAATGAAAAATGAGTGCATTTAAGTACTTGAGTAATATGATGAGTAAGGATGGAAGTTTGGAGGATGCAGTGCTTGAAAGGGTACAGCAAGTAAGAAAGGTTGCTGGTTCATTGAAAGCAGTGGTCAGAAACTGGGAAGTGAGGATGAACGTAAAATAGTCGCTACATGGAAGTATTTGATACCAACTCTAACGTACGGAAGTGAAGCTTGGACCTTGTTGGAAGGACACAAGTCAAGAGTGAGGCAGTGGAAACGAGTTATTTGAGAGGAGCATGTGGAGTTACATGGACAGACTGACAAATGAAGATGTGAAGGAGCGTTGTGGTGTGGATGTGGATGTGATGGAAAGCGTTAGGATAAAAACACTGAGGTGGTTTAGCCATGTGGTGAGGATGGAGAGCGAGAGACTAACGAGGAGAGTGTACTGGATGTGAATGAGGTGGAGGGAGGGGGGAGAGGAAGGGGGAGGCCGAGGATGAGATGGAGGGAAGGAGTGGAGATGTATATGAGAGAGGGGGATGTGAGCTGGGGGAGGGCAGTGAAATGGCGGGGTACACGGCGACATGGAGGAGATTTGTTTGTGGCCATCCCTTACGGGATTAAGGCGTCTGGCAATAGATAAGTAGATAAGAAGTGTTATTAGAACAAGGTGTGCAGACATTTAAAAATGTAACAGAGCCTTTGAAATGAGTCACACTGCTGAAAGTGCCCACTATAACACTTATCTCATAATTACAATATTAGTCGCAGACAGTGAAGTGCGGTAAGCCTTTAATTTTTCAATACAGTCTGATCGAGTCCCCTCTTAACAAATAATTATCATGTTTATTTACTTTGTTCTTTCCACGCCACCTTTCCTGTGCTACTCCAGGAAATAATCATCTTGGATGTAAACCGCTTGCATCCCAGACCACTCTGCTGTTTTCTCCAAGAAATAATAACTTTGGCGTAACTCCTCCGCCCTCTCACCTGTGCCACTCTAAGCTCTTCTGTTTCCTCCCAGAGTGCCATTAGCAAATTTTGGTCGGCGTCGTCTCATGAAATTTTCAGCTTATGGAGAAAAACAAACGGGCTGAGCACAAACACACAGAAAAAGGCAGCGACTATCATCTCCACTTTAATGGCAGCAGTTTGCGCTTATGGTGGCAAGCACTTAGGAAGGGCAGAGGAAGAATATTTTTCCTTTTTATGGATTTGTTATCCCCGTCCTCTTTCATTTTCTGTACATCTAGTTTTCTTTCTCTTTGCTTTTTTCATTTACATCTATTCACTCTGTTCCCTTTCGTGAATATTCACTTACTGCTTCCAACCATGTTTTCTTTGTAAATCTCCGATTACCCCTCACCTTTGTGTCTTTTCCATCTACCATCACCAACAACTTTGTTATAGCTGCGAATGTCTGCGTAAAAGTTTGAGAGAGAGAGAGAGAGAGAGAGAGAGAGATGGTAGCTTAATAGTTAGCGTACTCATCTCGTGCTGCGTGAACTCCGAGTCTACGGTTCCAGCTCACCCATGGCAGATATTTAATATGGGTGATATCGGTAAATGAGTGTCCTTTCATATACCTGATTATGTCTGTACCCAGTAGTCTATACCGATGACATACTGGTATACAAACTCTATATTTCGACTTTCACATGCATAACCTTTCCTGCCGACACTTCGTGATTCGCTAGCAAGAGTAAGGTTTAATTCTAGTTGTCACTCTCCCTCTGAGGAATAGGTCTGGGTCTGCAGTGGATCTAATAAGAAGCGTTGGAGATAAAGGTACATATCTCATTTACGTTATTGCACCAAGGTACTCAGTTTCTTCCACTCCGTCTAGTCTCTCTCTCCACTCACCAATACATTTCACTTATATTATTCTTATCTACATTTACCTTCAGATCACACGTTGGACACTATTATTCCAAAAATTTTGAATCAGCCTACTCTACTGGTAGTTACAGAGCACTATCAGCATAAAATCAGATACGTATACAACTTCCAATACTCATGAAATTCTTTTATATAGTTTACCTTCCACGCCATGGATACATACAGTACAATCTTCCCCATTTTTTCTATGTTCGCTTTGTCACACATTTTTTCCCGATCTTTAAATAAGTTATAATCTTGCAGTCCATCTCCCTCGCATCCTTGTCGACGTGGCTTATTTAAGGAATCGGATATAAGTATATCCCATCTTATATAAAAAAAAAAAAAATCATCGCTCTTGCTAAACAGAAAGTCGGCATGTTTCCATCTTGCCTCTCCCTTGTCTAAGATTTCTGTTTTTTCCTCCATTCTATTTCATCTCACGATAACGGGCAGAACTTCCATCTGATATATGTATCCTGCAACATTTTCAGGCTCCTATACCTCATTGTCAGCTAAATATTATCGTTTGCAGTCAATTGAAAAAAAATATATTACAGATGTCCTGAAAATTAGGGGGTTAAGTTTCCAGTATTAAGACTAAGGTTCCAATGGCTTACTCAGCTGAATAAAATAGTCTGGCTGAGGAGAAAAAAAAATACTGGTGTCGTCCCGGGGGTAGAAATACCACCTGAAGGTCACACACCTGGTGCCGGCGGGAGCACATGTTCAGAATTAAGCAACAGGCAAGATGCGAAACACAGCTGACCACGGACGCATTTACGTCCGTAAAGGTGCCTTGCCAGCACTTCTTCCATTCCACTGTATTTCCAAAACTGCTCCGCCTCAAAGTATCTAAAACCAAACGCCTTACGATAATGTGGAGGAGAGGTGCATATGAACAAAATAACCCCATCGGGCTGTCCTCCATCACCTTGCTGCCCTTCCTCCATCTCACATTACCTTCTTCAGTACCATATACGTCCACCCCGTCGCTTCACCTTATCCTCGGTCTCCCATTCCCCCTCCGCCTTTCACGTATACACTCTTTTATCGTGTACGGTACTCTGTTTTTGTATATTACTTATAAATCCTTGTCGGCATTTTAAAGATATAAATAACATACACGAAAGCAAGTATGTCGTATATCGTTAGTGCCAGTGGAAAGGAGTGAGTGAATGAAGACAAAGTGTGGACGAGCGCGAGCAAGTAAATGGCTGAGAAGACAAGTAAGTGGGCAGAGTTAGTGGGCGAGAGTGTGAGAGAGTGAGTGGAAAAGCGTTAGAGACACTCAGAGTAAGTGAATGAAAGCCAGTCAGACTGAGTGAAAGGTAGTTGGTCTAAGAAAGCTACTAAAGTTCGAAAGTCAGTCTGAACGAGACTGTCTGTGGGTTATCTGAGAGAGTACTGGTGACAAAAAGTGTGAGTTCGTACCATGGGTGCAAGACTGTGAATGTGAATGAGTGAAAACATGATAATACTGGAAAAAAAAAAAAAAAAAAAAGTTCAGGTTGTTAGCAAAAAAAGGGGGGGGAGGGGAGGAGAACAATATCAGGAGTGAGATTTATAGCAGGCTGAGAGATGAATGAGACCGAGGAAGGAAAAAGAATATCGTCCCATAATATATATCAGTTGGATTTTATCTTTAGGCTTACTTCACCAAAATGTTGACACAGGAGTCATATGGCTGGAAAGGGAGTCTATATACTGGATTAGCTGACAGATTTTCGTCAGTTTCTTATTCTTTTATTATTAACCTGGCATTCAACGGACTGGCTCTACCCCACAAACTGTTATGGGCACAATTATAGTGTTGATCGATTAGCACAGCTGTGAGGTGGAGCCAGGAATATCAAAAAGTTGAACGACGAGTGAATGAATGTGTGGCCTGTTTCTACTGGGCACTTTGCTGACGGTTCTTCAGTGTTTTTCCTTTCTTGTTTCTATTTCTCAATCCCTCACACTCCATTCAAACAGAAAAAGATGACGATGCTCATTATGATTACTTGCAGATTAATGTTAAGGACAAGTATGTGAGTGAATAATTAGTATAACATCTGTCCTGAAAATCAACAGAATACAGACATGTTGATGCATTTCACTGCGGTTGGTGCACATGGAATATTTATTGTCTAAAACCACAAGACTGAGTTCAACTGATTGAATTTCGGGCAGTAAGTGGCTTCAAAATCTGTTTGGGGGAATCCTTTCTTTGGTACTGGGACACAGGATTACACACAATGATTCTGTTAAGTCGAGAGAAATGCTTGCATTCAAAGAGTTAAGTATCAAACCAGTGCAAACTGAAACCATACATGACGGCTTGTTACGACAAAAGAGAACAACTCCCTAAATGCTATGACATATACTCTAGTTTGTTCTCGTTCGTACCAGACGTTATTGTTCTGCTAAGGAGAAACCTAAGGTATTGGAGGGGTACGTGATCGACATTATCTACCTCTTTAGCTGGAAGAAGTCTTCATTATGTTGAATAAAAGTTGCCTGGATATAGAAAAAATAGTGTGCAAATGATGTCATCGTACTGAAAAGAAAAAATATCGAAGCTCTACAAGCTTAGCCTGTAATATATGACGTTCCTTCTTCCCCCAGTATTCATGAGCTTATACCCTTGATTCTGGCATTGCAGATTCTCATTTTTGCTTGTGTTTCACTGTAAGATTTTGCTCATCTCATGACAGACATTTAAACTGGCGGGGTTAGATGTAGTGTATGTTAACCATTTCACTTACAGAGGTCTTTCCCAAGTTCAATAAAATCACCTAAAACTCCCAAGAATATAACTGCTACCTCTTGATGACCGCAATCAGCTTAGGAACGACCTCTGCTGGTAGTCGTAGTAGTAGTAGTAGTAACAAGGTAACCTAGTCTGTCTGGTCGAGCAAACCCATAAATTGCAGGCAAACAAACGCATCTACAGGCTGTCTAGTGAAATGAACCGATGTTCTTTTGTGGTGGACAACTTCCTGCTAGAACGAGACGAGGGGAAGAGTGTAAAGGTTTGGTTCCTTAATGGACACACCATTTGCGTCGTTCCACCCAGCTGACAGGGACACCACAGTAGGCTCAACATCATCCCGTTATTTCGTTATATGATAAAGAACCAGCGTTGCAAATGGTTTCCTGGATTAGGGAAAAATGGTATCTTGGGTTACAGGAAACCATTAAACTTGTCACTCACTTTAAAGTCTCCTAAGGAAGAAATCGGCAACACTACATCAAGTGTGTCACTACCTACCATCAACCTTTAGTAGCAACTGGGGTAAGGAGGCCTGCATTTTTCCCCTCCCGTTTGAACAATCTCGCAAAAAAAGTTTCCAAGGAAAATAAAATGTATAAGAGGTGCGAGGTATAACAAACCTCACTCGACCACTCAAGGTCAAAGGTCATGTTGCCAAATGGAAGCCCATATGAGACTTTCTATATATTGATATAGTTATAGCACTCTGAAAATCGGTGACCTTGATTTTGACCTTTCAAGGTCACTCGATACCTCAAAAATTTAATCACTTTCTTTTGAGACCAGTGCCCACATATCCTGAAATTTTAATGTAAAATCATTCAGCCGTTTTTCCGTAATGATGCTAACAAACAAACAAAATCAAACAAATAAACAAACTCGACCGAAAACAACACCTCGAGGGACTCCGTCCCGGGCGAGGTAAAAATACGTCACAGGTCGGTACAACTCTGGTATTCAATTGCACCTTACGTCCGATGATTTCATTCAGCTGAGAATTAGCCATAGAAACCTGAGTGTCAATACTACTGCCATCAGCGGCCTCATCAGTGGAGCAATTCTAGCTTTGTTTTCCCTCTATCACAGAACGAGTATATTCCATTAAGACTGAGTCACAGGAGCCTGTGAGAATCAAAATAGACAAAAAGAAATACTTTTCTTTACAAGTAACCTCAGATACTGGGATTCACTGTCGATGTTAATGAAGAGTGTGACCATTATTCTATTCCTACTTATCCAATTCTTAGTAGATAGGTAACTAAGGCCCGTTCATAGTTACATAGATCAGTTCATGTCAGTCTTGGGCCATTCAGGCTCTGGTAGTCCTTTAACATCAATTCAGGTCAGCATAGGTCCAGTCCAGTCATTCCTGTACACGTTCAGTTCATAGCAGATCAGTTCATCTCTACTTCATATCAGTCAGATTAAGTTACCCACATACCCAAGGCTCTCTGAAGTCAGTAAGATTGAATCTGATTGTCCCAGATATTAGCTCCATAGATATAATAGTGTTTATATATATATATATATATATATATATATATATATATATATATATATATATATATATATATATATATATATATATATATAAACACTATTATATCGATGGAGCTAATCAAAGATTACTAACAAGGCAGATGGACTAAAGTATTAGTAAGTGTAAAGTGCAAAACACTGGCAGTAAAAGCGAAAAAGCCATCTACACCATGAACAATATTCAGCTTTAGAATGTCGCTGTTGTTGTTACTGTTTTTGCTGTTACTGTTGCTTAATACTGGAATTTCTGGCCGAGCAGACACCTAATCCACAAGTAAGCAACTCTTCCTGTAAGCACGTAACAGAGCATATGTATATAATATGTAGGGAACCGGCACTCCCTTCTGGAAGACAGCGCCTCGCCATGGTCAGATCAGAGTCCTTCCCCACGACTAGGTGCATGAAAATAAAAGAAGGATTGACTCCCGGGGAAACGCCAGTGTATTGTGGGTTAAGAATATTAAAAGGGTGCGGATAGCCTTTTCTACCATCTTTGTTTTATTCTTAGAGTACAAACGTGAATCTTCCTTTGTTCTGTGTGGTTCTCCCTGCTGCAGGTGTCTTTATAAGCCCTGCGCCCTTATTTCTCTATGTAATTCTATCTGAAGATGTAATTTACGAAAGTACTTGCTATCTCTATTTCCCTTTATCCTGTGGTCAATATATATATATATATATATATATATATATATATATATATATATATATATATATATATATATATATAAAGAACCGCTCGCCTCCTCTCCCACATCCTGTACTACCTCACCCCCGTAAGTCTTCCCCACACTCTTCCTTATGGTACCCCGTCACTGGGAACACCAACGCCGTCTGCCAATACCACAGGGGAAGAAAATTAATAGCAGGCAAATTTACTGTGCTGTTTTCATGTACTGACTGCATACGAGCGACACTTTTTTTTTTTTACCCAGTTCCCCTCCATCTATGTCAGGCAGCGTGCAGGCATCCCTCTGTTATAAGTTTAGAACACAAACCAAAATACTGCTATTAACTGCAGCCCTTACATGAAATAATGTGCTCACTGAGCTTTATCTTATAAAATGACCACTTAAAATACTATCATCAAGCAACCTTTACCACAATCCTACTCACAAGACATTTTCTGCTGTCCATCCACTCGACTCATCGATAGCAATGGGTGAATTTTTTTCCCCCTAAAGCACGGGTTTCTATTCAACAGTCCTCTTTCTTCACACAGTTGTGAGTAAATCCCTATTCTCATTTTCCTCTGGCACCCAATGCTCTGTAAGTAATCCCCTGTGTTCGGTTTTCTTCAAATCCCCACAATCATTACTTGTTCCCTCTCCTTATAACCTCATCGATACTCTCTCATCCATTCCCAAAGTTCATCTCTTTCTTTTGTGCTCATTTTACTACCTGATTCAAATGCACTGTCACTTACCTCTCGCTGTTTACTTTCGTTGTAACCCACATCAACCATGCACTAACCTCTTAATGCTCAGTCACATTGTTCCATAACTCCTCCCTCATCAGTATTGTACTGACCGAGCCAATGTACAGTGTGGCCCGGCCTGCACTATAGGTGCAGAAAACTTTAAAGGAACGAACGAGTATTGTACTCCTCTTAGGTCTTATTCTTCGTCTCATTCAGAGCCATTACTTACGCCCATTTCTTTGCACTAATCATATGACCAACTTCACACCCTTTTCCATCTTATTTAAATTACAGGTGTCCACACATGAAAGTGTGGAAAGTACTATGTTCGAGAAACAGTGCATGCTGATACAATTTTAGCTTCCTAACGATGTTCATAGGTTCGCTGTTGCTGTCAGTATTCGCGAGATAACCTAGTTTTAGTGGTCCATTTGGCATCTTGCGGCTTTTTTTCAGCAATATGTTGGCAAGAAAAAAGAATCCATTTAAGTATCACCCAATATTTTCCTTACCTGCAGAGTTTAAAAGTGACACAACGCACCCATGTTGTTCCTTGGTGAAGCAGAAAATTTATCGCTGTTAAAACTGTTAAGTACTTTCTTTAGTCATTCTTCCGGTGTTGGTGGGTTATGATAACACGGAAATGGACGAGTCCAGGGCCGGGAGACCGGGGTAACAGTGCAACGGAAATATGGGAAACGAGAGAGAGAGAGAGAGAGAGAGAGAGAGAGAGAGAGAGAGATGGACGTGGATGCTCGAAAGTAACAAAATTATCAAATTTCAGAATAAATCCACCAGGAATAAAGCGTAATGAATGGAATGGATGTTCGATGGGAATAGGATAACATTACTGGAACATTTTGTATATAGAGTCGTGGCTGTTACCTAAATCCCACCCTCAATAGTCGAAGCTGCCAGTATTCATGTGTACGGGATTCTGTAATACTAGTAACTCGTTCACAAAGTTAATGCGTCCTTTTTATGTCTTTCTGTTATTAGACTATCTTATCCAGCTCAAAACCTTTTACGAACTGGAGAGGTCAAATATACCCTTTATTCACACCCTCACAACGATAGGTGCGACGGAGATACTTAGATATCTGGAAATAGAATAAACAAAAGGGTGTTATAGTTGTGGATAGGACGATAAACACTACTCCCACAGTGGTAACTACGATTTGTTTTGTGTGTATTGTACGGGGAAACTTTTGCTTCATCGCTCAGGCATGATTCATTTTTAGCTGAACAGAATCGTCTAGCGTTTATTGGAATAGAATACTATATTATTCATATCAATGACAGGGTTACAGGTGACAGTATTAACTCTCTCAGACTCCTAATACTTACACTCTCCTAAATAAAATTGTTTGGTGGTAACTGAACGAGAATACTAGCGTTACGCCCTGACCATGCGAACGCTATGTAAGTACACTAAACAGCAGTAAGGCGAATCAATAAGTAATAAATTGACGGGTCCATCAGTTTCTTTGACCTTATAGTAGCTTCCCCAGTACTATGACGTATTAAATTATTAATTGTGATCTTGGTATCACCGAACTGCTTATTCAGGTTAAAAGAGATTTTTCAAATGTCTGGGGTTACAATTGCTCTCATTTACCGCTTCGCTTCGACAGATTACTCGTAAAATTTTATTAAAATCGTTAGAATAAATTTGAAAAACTAAGTCACCGGACTTGTAAAGTTAATCCATTGCAGGCAGGAGGTTTTTGTGAACTGAATGTAATCATTCATAATTGATTGACGTCATATACGCATTAGCCTACTATGTTCTCACTCAGAAAAAGATGAAGATAATGATTTTAATAACTGCAGTGCTCTGGGTTTCCTTTTAGCATAGTAAAAGAGGGCCTGCAGTTATGTCCGATATACAGTGCGAAGTGGGTAGTTTGCTGCCAAAGGCTTAAAATTGTCAGAAAAAAAAAAGTGCAGTTACCTCTTCACTATGATGACATTTGCTTTTCTTACATGGTCCAGACTATTTTTTTTTTTTTTTTTTCCAGGAGATAGGTGTGTGCTTTTTTTTTTCTTTTTTTTTTTTTTGTCTGTTATGTCCTAAACTGAATAAAACCACTCCATGACTGCAATAATAAAATTTAAACATACGTAACCGTATTGAAGGCTCTACGCTTGGGTAACTTGTACTTTCACATCTTACCAGAAGTCGTCCTTGCTGTCTGGATAATGCCGAAGAAGGAGTCAACGCCATCTGTTCAGTGAAATATATTTTATTATATTCTTATCACTAGATATTTTCATTCTACATAGGACAGATTATAAATATAAATGGCTTAATGAAGGACACATTATATCGAACACCTTCAGTTAAAAAAGTCTCTTCAAAAGTGAACATAATCGTTTTGCTGTAGAAGCAAAATAAAATTTGATATGCCCTCGGAGTGAAGCAGTAATCCCATTTAATCCGGCATTTTTTTTTTATGTTGATACTAGATGATTACAATCCTTATCAGAAAACTCCACAAAAGAAAACGAGTAAATAAATACTGTATTTCACTTGAACAGTTCGAAAAACCAATTCTGAAGTTCACAAAATCTGAAACAATCAATAACAAAAATAACCACTACGTCATCTAAGCGGTAAAGGGGACCGGGGCTGAGATGGATGGTGGCGTGAGGGAAGTGACACAGGACCTAAGTCTCTTGGGGCTTTTCAGATATTAGTCGATACTGCAGCTGCACTGGAGGAGTCGCCTTCCGTTGCACATTCCTGTTCACTGGGCAAGCTTATCGACTGATGCTTAGATAATTTTCCTAAACCATGTTTTTGTTGCCACCAAACATTTTTCATTTTTGTTTTTGCATGTAGTAACAGAGGCTATGTGTAACATCTCCAGTAACAGAGGTAGGAAAAATCAAAAAGAAAAATACGTCCTCGGAGGGTAGTGTTTAAATATAAAGTAAGAAAAATCGAGACAAAAAAATTATAGGAGGATGAAACATCTAGAGTGAAAGAACACATGACAGAGAAAATGCGATCTATCAAGGCCTCCAGAGATATCACTCTACCCTTATCTGTATTAACATCCAGATAAATCCAATTACAGACATTCACATATATCGAGGTTCTAATTCGATTAATATTTTTTAACCACGCAATGCCAAAGTGAATGTCGTGTGTGTGTATGTATGTGTGTGTGTGTGTGTGTGTGTGTGTGTGTGTGTGTGTGTGTGTGTGATAAAATCTCATACAGGGCCCAGATTGTTTTATCGTTACAACAGTTTTAAACACAGTGCTAGCATGTAGCTATGATTCTTTACAACTGAATCATTCACTGCATTTTGACATGAAGGCATATTAACCTAACATAACATTATGACAGTCACACGAACCTACATCATGTGGTTATTGGGATGTAAATTCAGAGACGAATATGAACGAAAATAATTTTTCTACTTAAACTTCAAAATTCTACAGTGAATCAGTCCACAGTCATCTTCAAGGTTATGGTCGAGTTCTTTCTCATTGTATATAAATCCAACAGTGACAAGGGGCAGACTCAGTTGCATCCCACCTCCTTTCCCCTGCCTTCCCAACCACCCTCCATTCCCATCCCTTCTCATCCTCCGGTAACGAACTTCCTCGTCCCACTCCTCACTCACCCTCCATTTGTGTCGCCGCCGTCGTCTCATGTTTCGCCACAGCCAGTCATTCCGCCACTGGTGGTGTCATTGACCTTGTACCACCTGCACCCTATTAGTTGCGTTATTTTAATTATAAAACACTCCCAGGCTTCTCTGACGTGATCTTGGCAGGATAAAACTGTCTGGTGTTTGTGGTAACAGAATGCTAAAAGTAGCCGGTTCTATCGTGATAAGCTAACCTTTTCATTCTTGTCGACTTATGTTCTTTTTTTACTTGATGCTACCATACTTTCTGAACATGAAAGGATACGTACAGCCATCATTCATACGAATATACGAGTACTTCACTGCACGAGACCTCCTTCAAACCAAATAACATCGTCAAGAGTCATCATGAATAAAATATGAAATGCATCATCGGACTGAAAGGATGGTGACACTAGTAGCTCTTTCAAGCTCCTACGACTCACATAGCTGAATAAAATGGTCTAATATTTACTGGACCTAAAATTTTATGAATATTATTTTCCCGAATATATAGTGACCAACCAAAGGAGTCTAAGAGCGGGCTATATCCCCTCCTCCGTTTGGCAACACATAAATCCACGCAGGCTCGTACTCCATATGACAGAGTAGAGGGAAAATAAGTATTATGGACTTTCTATTGCTCAGATCCATGTTACTAAACAGATCAGTGAACCTTTGGTTTGTCTCTGCCAACCTCATATGTACAAAGGCAACCGGGTCAGGGCAAGGATGAGTCTTATTCTCAAATGGGATCAGTAGGATACAATCATCGGACCTTCAGAGTTACAAATTTTTTGTAATAAAAATGATTTAAGATAGCATCAGCTGAATCAAATAAAATGCTGCCGTCCTGGTACCGTAAGGTAACTTACAGTGCAAAACCAGAATAAGTCATAATTTTACGGTACTCTAGTGTCCTATAACAAGCTAATACTAGGAAGCAGTTAATACAACTTAACTGGCCGAAGGAAGAGGCTCTCTTGTTAATAATTTTATCAGTAAAAGACTATAAGGCGAATGCGTTTTCTATATGAACGTGCATTAACAACTGGATCTTCTGATGTAACGGTACAGAAATGCGGACGCTCGTAAAGTGACGCGACGCCAATCGCACGTCCGCAAATACTTACGTGAGAAAGCCATGATACACGCGTAACTCCAAGCAAAAACAGACAACTGGAAACCCATGTACCAGTTTCTAGCCTTTTCTCAGCTGAGTATACATGTATGAAGGTACAATTTAAATATTAATATATATTACGATTGATCAGGGCTTGGAAGAGATTCCGACGCCCACAGTAAAATTAGACACTCCACCATCATATGAAAGAAGTGATACCTTGGTGACTTGTCTAAACTGATCCAGCAGTCATAAGAGGAAAACAATACTACTAGTAAGAGTGCAACCAAGCAGTCTGCCCCTCAGTCCAGTCATTGGGAAATGGCTGTAACTCCGTCTGTGGCTCGTCACCACTTTTGTCTAGTAGTATTCTATTTACTGACGCAAGCGTATGTCCACTCAAAGTCTGTATAGATACTCAAGGTCACTGATCACTCGTACCATGGCTATAACTTACTTACTTTAGAGTTTTACCCCTAATGAATAGGAGACCGGGCCCTATGTTAGCCCGGTCGGAGGTTCTGGTCTTTTATGTAGGTGGAGCTCATTTTTTTTTTTTTTTTATGTTGGTGGATATGATCTGTTTACAACATCGAGCAGTATTTGTGTTGATGTCGAAGATATGACAGAGGTTGCTGCTTCTGTTAGGGTCTGAAGGTCAACAGCTGAAAGGTCGTGGATAGTGTCTGGGTTGGGGTAGGTGCGACCTGCTCTGTGTTGTGCAGTGGCTTGGCAGCGGAGGATGTAGTGTAACAAGGGATGAGGCGTCTCTGTGCCACAGTGGTTGCAGGCTTCTTTAGGGTTGTTGTTTAGCATGGTGGTGCGGCAGTTGTATCCTAGCCGTAGTCGACGGACCCTTGAAAGGAGTCTGTTTGGTGTGCATGCAGCGGTTATAAGTGGTTCGTACTGGGTTGCTGCTGCATACCACCTGGCAGAAGCAGACCCATTTGATGCACAAGCTTTGTGTTCCTCCTTGGTGAGGAACATAGTTTTCTTTTTTATCTCTGATTTTATCTGTGAGAGGGAGGTGGGAATCTTGACTTCTATATCAGGGTGGTTGGTGGCTGATTTAGCTGCATTATCAGCTTATTCGTTCCCAGAGATGTTGACGTGGCTGGGTATCCAGTGGATGGTTATGGATTTGCCAGAGTTAGCTATTTGGAAGGCAGTGTGTATGATTTCTTGTATGAGTTTCCTGTTGTCACGGTGGTTTGGTTTGGGGAGGGTTTAGATGGCTGATAGTGTGTCTGTGTGGATAATGATGGAGTTTACTGTTGTGGTGTTGTAGGCATGTTCGAGGCTTTTGGCGATCGCCGCTAGCTCTGTTTGAAGAGTGGAGGCTCCATCACTGACTCTGGCTTTGTATATGCCCTCTCTTGACACAAAGGCAGCACCGGCTCTGTGCTGATTCACTGAACCGTCAGTGTAGTAAGAAGTCGAGTCTGGGATGGTAAGGGAGGCTATTCTTTCCAGGGCCTCCTGGCTAACGCGCTGGGAGTTATTTCTAGTGATCATGGTGCACCGCTGAGCTTGGTAGAGGTCGAGGAGTAAGCTTAAGAGCATGACAACTGCAGCTGACAGTCTGTGATCTGGCTTGCCAGCTTCAGAAACTCTTGCAGGAAATAAAGGGGTATGCTCGTAGCTAGGGGTCCTACCAGGAATTTCTCTGAAGATTCATTTGCTTTATGGGTAATCTCTGGGGCCACACCTGCTTCACCTTCTTCAGTAGAATACAGAATGATTACTTGAGACAGAATGTCACCTTCCCCTTTCTGGATGCAGGTACGAGCAAGAGTCCCTGTGAATTCCGTCTGTCCCAGCCTTTCCTGCGCCTTGTGAGTGGGACAGGGTGGACAATTGCCCATTCGAATTAACTTTTTTTTTTTTTACCTGAACTGGCGCTATGTAGCCATATTCACTGAAAGTTCCATTTCAATCAAGAGTTGCTGAGAGGCATGATCGGCACCACACAGCATATCTCTCCTCTATTACCCTCTTGCCTATCTCTCTTCTTTCACTTCATTTTCCTCTTTCTCTACGATCCATACCACTCTTATTCATTCAGTAAAGAGCAACGAAATATCCTCGATATTATAACTTCAGATATACTAACCTATATTATGTTCGGACATAATAACATAGATGATGAATAATGTGTCCTTCAGTGTTCTGATCTCACAGCTTCAGTTACATACAATCTTACCACCTTCATCAGTTCTCTCATAATCCTGACTTCTTCAGTAGAGTGAGGTCATTATGACTAGTGTGTTCTTCAGCATTCTGATTTCACACCTTCACTTCTACCGGCAATCTTACTACTTTCATCAATTTTCTCATCCTCTTGACCTCTTCGCTCTCTACACCGCCAGATGATTAATTAACATTAGGTTAGATTTTCGAACTGTGGGCTAAATATAGGTCTCATTATCTCCTTAATTACCTGGGATCTTTCCTAAGTAGGCGGAAAAACTGTTAAGAGCAAAAGTACACTCAACTAGAAAAATATATATTTATATTTTCCCTTTTTTATGGTTTGAAAAAGTGAACGAGCAGTTTGAAAATGTTCTCCTCTCACTTTTCATTTATGTGTGGACCTCCTGTTCTAATCAATATCTCACAGGCATGAATTTTATCCAGCTGGTAAAATGAACTCCCATTCATTACTATTTGGCATAAGAAGAAAACGTGAACAGCACCAGAGCCCCTTGGTGACCTAATGATTACCTGCGTAAAGGTACCTTTTTGGTCAAGTCAGCGTCATCATAGTAGAGAGGGTTTACGCATGTTCTGCCATTCCTGCACTTCTTTTATCAATGGACTCACTGTTGTACCATGCTTCACGTAATCCGATTCTTCCTCCTTTCTTCCTTCCAAGCACATTTCAGTTTGATGCCGTTCATTCATGTCTTCACCAGCTAACTTCACCTTGGTACAATAATTCCGTGAACGAATACCCCAGACTTTTTTTCTTTTTTTTTCGTTTTTTGGGTGTAGGCCTTTTATCTACCATTATGCAGTAAAAAATAAAACCATATAAACAGATTCAGTGTAATAAATTAAATGAAATCTGTAGAGTTTGCCAACTTTTTCGAGATGGGATGGAGACAATAATTTTTTAATACCAGGTTTTTTTTTTCTGATCATCCATAATTCCTTTGGGAATGTTGGCAATCTATTTTTTCTTTAATTACTATACCGATTTTTCTTGCACTGGTGCGCTGTGAGGCATACATCTGGTGCATATTCCCATTTTATTTCCCTGTCTCTTTAACGTGCACTTACCGCTCAGGGGCCAGTGACCCACTGTTAGCTAAATATAATCGTTAGGCGTTAGTTGAAATGTAATATATGCGTTTTCTGAACACTGAGAGTTAACGACACCAGTATTACCACTCTCAGGCATTTATGCTCACTCACAAATGATTAAAGTTGTCTGGCATTAGCTGGAATAGACACTTGAGTTGTCCTGACCAAATGGAATGTTTTACACCTTCTTAGAGTAGGTTTCCATCCATTTAACTCCATCTAGAAAACAAACACCAAATAACTTCCGTAACTCTAAACAAAAAGAATAGCATAGCATGTTTTCCCAACCAGCCCCTATGTGTGTAAATATGTGGCTTGATTTAAAAACACAGCCTTTCTCTGAGCCGCATACTAATACCCGGCTATAGCCCTAATGCCATTTCGTTCCACACGGCACCTGAGCCGATTATATGCTCAGCCATGCAAATAGCGACGCGAGGAGGGGAAGGAAATGAAGATATATGTTCTTAATTATAGTTAATGTTAGATATTTAGCAGTACATGTTACCGTGTGTGCGTGTAAAAGGATGCACGAGTACACAACATATTACGGGGGAGTACAAAAGAAAGCAAACAGCAATACATCTAATGGTTCTTTCGGGACTGATTGTTACTGAGAAGACTATGACTAATAATTCTGTGAGCTAAAGACAAGGATAGTAACGCAAGATGGCCCTTCTACGCCCACTAAACTATTCAGCAGCGGCCGACAGGAAAATGTGAGAAGGACCACCATGCAGCACAGAAAAACTGAACTGGAAGTAAAGTAACATTATTTGATAACAATATAGCATTGATATGTGTGTGTGTGTGTGTGTGTGTGTGTGTGTGTGTGTGTGTGTGTGTGTGTGTGTGTGTGTGAGGTAAACGGTGAACCCTGTCGTTAACCTCTTTAAGCAGTTTTTTTTTTTTTTTAATAACAGAACGGAGGAAGGAAAAACAAACGGGGAAAAAAAAAAAAATCCATACACCAGATTACTGGTGTCCTCTATTCATAGAATATCTGTAACAGTTAGACTTGAACAATTGTGGGTTGAAATTTGGAGGAAAACAACTCTGGGGAAGCGAGTTCCAGAGAGATGCAGTTCGGGGAATGAAAGAATTCTGATAGGCAGAAGTTCTGCAATATGGCTGAGTGACATTCCAGTCATGAGCGCTACCAGATGCCCGTGTAGCACGAGGGAAGGCATGGAGAGGTGGCACCATGGACGCAACTTCGTCTGAGCATTTGCCAAAAAAATATCTGTAAAATAATGCAAGGGAGGCAACATTCCATCTTACTTGCAGGGGAGGTAGTTTATATGTAATGGCAGGGTTGTTAATGATTCTAACAGCTTTATTCTGAATTTTGTCTGGTTGTCTTAATGCAACCTCTCCACAACCATTCCACAAGGGTGAGCAATATTCAAGCTGAGAGCGCACATGACTCTTATAAATTTTAGCTAACTGCTCATCGGCGAAGAAGTTACTGATTCTGTACAGTAATCCAAGTTTCTTTGAGGCGGTTTTAGCAAGTGATCTGACATGAGAGGTCCAGCTGAGGGCACTGTTGAGACACCAAGAATTTCAATACTTTTGGAGATGGGAATATTAGTAGCACTGAAGGTAAAATACGAATCTGGCAATATATGTCTATTAGTAAACCGTATATATTTAGTTTTACTAGCATTGAAAGAGACAAGGTTGTTTTGTCCCCATTCACTGATTGTAGCTAGATCTTGATTTATGGAGATGGCTGTACTGAGTTGAGAGATAGAGATATTAGACTTTGTAAATGGATGTCTGAGTGTGAATGAACTATGTAGTGTTGAGTCATCTGCATATGAGTGAACGGGATTGTGAGTGACAGATAAGAGATCATTAATATGAACCAGAAATAGGGTTGGTGCCAGAACTGATCCCTGCGGCACGCCGGCGTTAATTGAGTGGAAATTGGAATATACATCATCTACTTTTACTCTTATTTTCCTGTCACTAAGATAAGAAGAAACCAAAGGAACAAAAGACGTTAGTCCATAGCAAGGGAGTTTGGACAGCAGGGAACGGTGCCATACTCTGTCGAAAGCATTAGAGATATCAAGAGCTACTGCATGAGTTTCTCCAAAAAGATCAATTGATTGATGGATGGTATGAGTTAAGAGATTGAGTATGTCAATGGTGGATCTTTCGTGGCGAAAACCGTATTGTCTATCACTAATTAAGTTGTTGGATTCAAGATGTTTAACAATATGCTTTTTTAATTAAAGTTTCAAATACCTTACCAAGAGAAGATGTGACAGCTATTGGTCTGTAATTGGAGGGGTCAGACGAACTTCCTTTCTTCGGAACTGGGTGGATATTGGCTTCTTTCCATGAATTTGGGAATAAAGAAGTACGTATGCATAGTCTGAATAATTTGGCTAGGACACAGGCAAGTTCAGGGGAACACTTTTTCAAAACAATTGGCGGAATTCCATCTGGGCCTGGAGCTTTGTTGGTAGGTAAATTGTCTAGGATGGATTTTACGAATCTTGTCTGTATTTTAAGTGGGGCAATTTCGGGAGAATCAAGTTCCAGTACTGAGACATTCTGGCTGGTATCATCTATGGTAGAGTTTCTTGCAAAGGTACTAGCAAAGATATCTGCTTTCCCACGTGGGTCATTTGTAATATTGCCATCTGAAGATTTTAGTGGGGGAATGGAAGATGACTTGTTAAAGTTATTATTGAAAGAATTAAGAGTTGACCAGAATATTCTATTGTCATTAGGGTTGTTAAGTAGTTTTGATGCTTGCTTTTGAAGAAAGTTTGATTTAGATAGATTTAATACAGCTTTTGCATGATTTCTAGCAATTTTAAATTGGGAGAGTGATTCAGATGTTTTTGATTTTAATTAAGAGTTATATGCTAATGACTTTTGGGCTGTTGCTCTGGCACAATTGCCATCAAACCATTTTGGAGAGTTTGATCTTTTAGTGAACTGTTGACTTGGTATGAATAAATCCATACCAGCTAGTATTAAGTCGCAAATGTGGGACTGGGTAGAATTGGGATCACTAGAGAAGAAAGACTGCCATGGAATGTCAGCAAGATAATTTCTAAATCCATCCCAGTCTGCCCTGTCAAAGTGCCATCGGGTCACCCTGACAGGTTCGGAATGGGGAGGTGTAGGAGGGTTAACTAATGAGGCTTTGATGAGATTGTGGTCAGAGGATCCAAGTGGTGACAGTACCTCTATCCTGTATTGATCTGGATTATATGTCAAGAATAAATCCAAGAGATGGGCATTATGGTCAGGATTATCAGGTATTCTGGTTGGTTGCTTTACCAACTGGGTGAGATTAAATGATTCTGCAAACACTTCGCATTCTAGACCAGCGTCATCAGTCCGGGCAGAATGCAATAACCATTCAACATTGTGTATGTTAAAATCACCCAAAATGGTAATTTCATTGCCAAGGGTAAGGTCAAGGTTACTCAACTGAGTGGATATGGAATCAAATACACTGGGTTCCGAAGAAGCATTGGGGGAACGATAAACTACACAGATATATTTGGTAATGTTTTGGCAATTTAATTTATATAATGAGTAATCAAAACTGGATGAAGTGAAGTTTAAAATAGTATCAACTGCATATTGGGATTTGATATAACAACAGGTGCCGCTCTTGTTTCGAAAGTTCGTAAGGAGATGGTAACCGGGAAAACAAAATGGAGATATATCGGTAGAGGGTGAGATTTGTGGTTCTGTGAGGAAAAGGGCCAAAGGGGATATGGACTGAAGGAAAAAATGAACTGAGTTTAAATTTGTGGTAAGGCCGCAGATGTTGGTAAAGAATAAGGCCGCACCATCACCTCTTCGCCGACGAGCATTCCCGGAAATAGCAACAGTCGCTGCCGGCACAGTCGCTTGATGGCGACCGGGAGGACCCTGTGCCTCCAGCCCTACCCTGCCGGTGGTGGCAATCCGAGGTACCACCTCATTTGATTGTAAGATTGCAACGGCCATTACTAAAGATGTGAATAGAAAGTGTGATATGTTATGCGCATGTAGTGTGGTGTAGACAGTTGAAGGTAGAGGTATTATGAGAGCATGCTGGCCTACTCTCTGTGTAAATGAATGCACTGAAAATGTTCAGAAAAGGGAGATGGTCAGGATCAAGTCCTGAGGGCTGGTGAAACGGGAGCTCCAGCTCTCCCTATCACCAGCTTGCCATCAACCTCGGGAGTACTGCCCTGTTCGACTGGTGCTACAGTCTACATAGTTTTGCTGCCAATGATATTCAGTGTTCGGCAAACCACTTGTATGAATGAAAGCTTTAATTAATTCTCCCAGTTTAAAAAGTCTTTTCAATACTGAAGAAAGTAGCAGCAATAGTTAAACCAAATCGTCATTGATTCTTTTTTTGGCATTTTCCTTTACCCCATCATCCTCCCTTCCCCCCAAGTGGCAAGGTGATACTTATTGTTATGAGCAAAAACTGCAGTATGATTAAATTTCTTGTACCATATGAATAAAGAATTGGTTTTACCTTCATTTGAATCCCGTTCACTTTAATGGAATAGGTAAGCTTCAGAAAGTGAAAATACAGAGTAGGAGAGATTCGTCGGTTTGGTTCATCATTCATTCTGTGTACTCAAAGCTGCCTTACAGTAGAATTATTTGTTTTAAGCTAGGATCCAATATTTCGGTAATGAACGCTCTCTTTCTCTCTCTCTCTCTCTCTCTCTCTCTCTCTCTCTCTCTCTCTCTCTCTCTCTCTCTCTCTCTCTCTCTCTCTCTCTCTCTCTCTCTCTCTCTCGACAGAGATAAATAGATAGATAGATAGATAGATAGATAGTGTGTCTGTGTATGTGCGCGCGCGCGTGTGTGTGTGTGTGTGTGTGTGTGTGTGTGTGTGTGTGTGTGTGTGTGTGTGTGTGTGTGTGTGTGTCTATCACCTCTACATCACCAATAATAAATAAACCGTTAACTGTTATTTCCCTCGAATGGACAAAATCTCTAGTTTTAGTTCAAATAAGTTTCCAGACTTACCACAACGAAAGAAATGATTACTTGAGAAATTATAAAGCTTTTGATTCTTTCGACTTCTCTTAATCAAAAAATATCTTGTGGTGTTCCCGGAACAAGCTACCCATGTTTACCAAGCGCAGTGAAGAGGTAAATTACAGAGATTTTTCTGAAGATAGGCAGTCAGTAGGCTATCTGTGTGATCTGTAAGACGCTAAAGAGAAGAAGGCTGAAGAGTATTGCTTACCACCTGTACGATTCAATAGGGCAGGCACGCTGCAAATATCCAATATTCCTCTGTAATACTGTCCACAATAGTGCTGCGAGATGACTAAGGACAAGGATGAGGTAACATGCGTGAGAGCAGTAGCTAGAAACGTGCCGATTACTGGTACAGGTGATGTGCTATCCCTTTCATATGTTATTTCGCTGGCCATCCCTCTCATGCGGACAACACACAGCCGGGTAAATTAGATCGTTATTACCACACTTCCTCCCGCCTCTCTCTCTCTTTCTCTCTCTCTCTCTCTCTCTCTCTCTCTCTCTCTCCACTATAAATTGCTCCTTCTAACCATGTTTTTAGTTCGTTGCCATTTCCACAATAGCATTTTTGTAATTTTGCTTCTTTGCCTCCAGTGTTTTCCCATTTCTCATTATGTTGTACAGTACATATTTGGATCTTTGCTGCCATTTTCATATCTTGCTACTATGCTTTTAACATCTCTTAACATTTCAACTAAATTGTGTGTTCCATTTCCTTGCCAATGACCGATACTTTATTTCACCCATCTTTTAGAACCATAATCTTTTCCTCAGGCCCTTTTCTTCTCTGGTCTCCTCCTATACCAGTTAGTCTTCGCGCATTCCCTTTTACCATCCTCCCTCTCATTATATATCTTTTATTAGCGTTATGTATTTCTTCACATCTCCATCCCCATTCATCTATTTTCACCCTTATCTCCTCGTCCTCATTCTTTTGGTAGGTTATTCTGATGTTTGGAATTCTTCTGTACGATATCTGTATAGTTTTTGTATCAGCCTAATTTAGTGAAGAACATACGAGCTGATATTAAGGTGCAATGCGCAGAATAAATAGCTTAGGAAATGGTGTTACTTAGTATCAAAAGTGAACGGGATTACGGCCTTTAGTACTGAACAAGTGGATGGGTGGAATGGGTCGTCGAATTCTTTCATGTTCGAATACTGCATACTGAACTAAACAAACAAATTATTAACACCTGCTACCTAGAATCGAACCATAGATACTAACTAGAATTATCACACACACACACACACACACACAATGAATTTTGTAAAGAACCATAGTGTCACTTGCAAAGCCATAATACTGAGCCGACTTCGTGGGCAGAGTATAAATTCCTTTGAAAATTCTCTTTCTCTCTCTCTCTCTCTCTCTTTCTCTCTGTTTAGTACCACTATTCGTTGATCCACTATACATGCCTTTTAAAGCTTTTCTAACATATCTTTCTGTTTTCTCTGAATATCGCCTTTTTGTCGGTGTCCCAGCACGCACGTACGCACATATGCAGACGCACACATTTGCTTGTACAAACATTTGGCTGATAAGTGCATTTATAGTAGTAAGCAGACTTTAGCGTGGAATGTTGTGCTGAGCATAGATATGGATGAAGTGAAATTTTAAGGCACCCTAAGAATTAACCGCAATTTTTCTTAAATGCTAAAAGATGGTTGATCAGGGTAATGGAGGTCTTCTCAGAAGCCTGCATGAGGAGCATCGCTAAAGGAGCTCATATTGCTTGTTACAGTAGAATGTGGGTTATGACAAGAAAGGTATCTCAGAATACTGCAGTTGAGGATAGTCTCATTAATTTAAAAAAAATTGAGAGATGGTTCAATAGTCTGCATTCCAGTACAAACTCTTCCCATTTCTTGTGGTACTCTATATATAAAAAGAAAAAAACGTCAGTTTTACTTCTTTTTCTTTGTCTTTTCTCATATACCTGGGGTTCTGTTTGGCCTTAGTGCATACTGCATGTCCTGACGGTGTCCCAATTGTTGTCCTCTTTCATCTTTACCTGTCATGTTGGATCTTTATTTTTGTTTGAGTTTGATCTCTTTCTTTATCACTGTCACGATAACAAAGGCTATGGTCAGACAGGGATATGGCAGTCAAGAGTATTATGATAAAAGATGGTCTGAACAGAGGCTGGGAGAGTAACATACAGCAAAAACTGTGGCAGCAGCGTAAAATTACTGTATGTAACATCAAGTCGTAAAGAATGTGCTGGAGCAGGATGGGAGGTAGGAGAGATATTGTGGAGAGAAAAAGAAAGAGTGAGAAAAAGGAGGCAATGTAGGGGGGAGAAGAGAGAACATAGGGAAAGAAAAAGCGAACATGGGGAAAGATGTAGAGTGGGAAGGATGAAGAGTGAGAGTGCGGCTGTGGTGGAGATAGAGAATGTAAAAGCGTTGGAAAAGAAATGGAGAGAGGAGGGGGAAGTGCCAGACAGCGGGGAGGGGGGGGGGGAGAACCAAAGAGAGGGAAGATGAGTATGAGAGAGCGAGGGAGGAAAAAAGAGCATGCAGGAGTGAAAGAGAGAGCGAGAAGAAGAAAGCGACTGTAGGAGAGTGGGAAAGAGGAAAAAGAGAAAGGAAGGATGGGGGGACGGGAGGGAGAGACAATGGAGGTAGGTGGGTGGAGCGATATACGAGCATTTTGGCGGCAGACGACCGCTGGGGTTCGCCACGATATTGACACCACCAGAGTTTTCAGTGCCGCGCGCGCACACACACGCACACACACACAGACACTCACTCACACACACACACACACACACACACACACACACACACACACACACACACACACACACACACACACACCAATCGGTAAACACTGTTACATTATGAATTTTATATCAGAAACATGATATTGATTGATAAGTTTAGCACTTGGGTTTGACCTACTATGCTTTTGTTATTGCTTTGATTTATTACAAGCAATCTGCCTTAACAAACTGCTGGTGTAATTCAGAAGTAAACAGAAGTAGCTGGTATTTAATTCGAATCAACTTTGTAAAGAAACGTGAAGTGGGAACAAAATCATCAGCTCGATTATTCAAATATACAGGATAACAGAGCACCACAGATCACCTCACCGGCGGTGTCTGAGGGACGAGATGAACCTGAGGAGAGGGGGAAATGGCTGAGGCAGGGACGACGTAGGGAACGGATATAGGTGAGGGAAATGGATGGGGCAGGGACGACGGAGGGAACGGAAATGGGTGAAGAGAATGGCAAGGGTGGATACACAAATGAGAATGTTCTGTTCCATCTGAAATGTGGAGGTTCAGAATGTGAAGTATCGAGCACACACAGTGATGCAGAGAAAAGTATGGTGATTACTACGTTGGAAGATTGGCTAAGATAGATAAACAATGAGCAGTGGACGAGTTTGAGATACGAGGTCGAAATAGTCAGATTAGATTCCTTTTCTCTGACTATATTGTAGCAACAATGATAATCTCTGGCGTGGAATATTGATATGGGAACTAAACTTGCTAAATGGTACAATAAACTCAGCATGTCAAAACATTTCAAAACATTAATTATTGCCTCAGTCGACGAAGTTGAACGGAGATTATATATTCGTCCGTGTCTGTTTGTCTGTTTGTGTACATGATATTTCAAAAAGTTGTTATCGGATTTCAGTAAAACGTAGTGAACAGGTAGGCAGTGGGTCAAGGAATAGAAAGTTAGACTTGGAGGTGGTTCCGGATCCGGATCCAAGAATAAATAACAGATGTTATTGGCGCTGGCGAAGACATGCGCTCTCCAAGATCGTGTTGCAGGGCGTACTAAGATAGTAGAATTAGCTATATCAGACCCAAAATGTACTTGTCTGATAAGAAAAAGGAATTGGAGGAAAGATGAATTAAAATTTTATTGCCGATGGTAAACGCTCTGTAAGTGTTTTCCAATCCAACGTGGCGATACTCTGTGGAAATTCCAGTTCTTATAATTCTTTTCCAGGTGCCGAGGTTGGTGTCGTATTCTGCGGACAAGGTCAGATTTCTGGGTGAGTTATGTTACCAGATAACGCCAGGACGAGACAAAGGGGGCATGTAATTTAACTTTGGGACAATTAAGACTTTTACTGCGCGACATCCATCCCACTTGAGGAAAGTGACATCCATCCCACTTGAGGAAAGTGAGATCCGGTTCGAAATATCTGCAAAATTTTTTTCACCTTTAATGAAAGTTTATTGCCAACACGGCGTGGGGATTTCCAGCATATATATATATATATATATATATATATATATATTGCCTTCCTCTGTACTAAAATTGGCTGTTGCTGTCTTGGAGCTGAAATGATTTTTCTTCATTTCTGTGGATATCACTCAAACCTACAGAATCCCAACAAACGTTATCAAATTCAGTCATTAAGATACTAAGTTTGTAATGTTCCTCGAGGCTTCTTACATTGTACGTGTAGATCTTCATGGATTTCAGATTGTTTAATGTCCCAGGCTATGATCTGCCGAAATTGTGCCTACTCACTTTCGGTGGCACACTGCCCGTAAGCATAAGAGGCAGTGTGGTTGGACCCTTTGTTGACGATGATCCAACAGGAACGCCCGTGAAATCATCATCGCCCGCCTTTACCAAGGAGGAGTGACAATGGTTTTGCCCGCCTCTGTGTGTGTGTGTGTGTGTGTGTGTGTGTGTGTTCAAATTATATCTTATGAACGTCTTGAGCCATCAACACAAAACCTTCAGGGTATTCAGATATGACCAAAATCTTAGACGAGTTCGAAAATGGGCAGTTGAGGTCAAGGTCAAGGTCTCCAAAATGGCTGCCAAAGGTCATGTAGTTTTTCTTGCCCACCTTTAGGACCATTATATTTCGTGAATGGCTTGAGCTATCATCATGAAACCGTCCGGGTACCAAGATATGGCCAATATCTTGGACGAGTTCGAAAACGGGCAGTTGGGGTCACAGTCACCCAAATGGCTGCCAAAGGTCAACTAGTTTATATCGCCCATCTTTTGTACCATTATAACAGGAATGGCTTGAGCTATCAACATGAAACCTTCAGGGTATCAAGCTATGGCCAAAATCTTCCGGTCCCCCCGAAGGTGGCGCCACCCCACACGCTCCCCCCCCCCAACTCCAGGGAGGGCCCCTCCCCAAGGCCCCCTCGGCGAGAGCGCCGCCCCCGGCCCCCTCAAGCGGCGCCGCAACACGTCCCACCCATGGGGGCCACTCTTGTAAATTGGCCAACAGCATATTATGGCGGGCGATTACCATTCGGCTCCCGAATGCTTTTCTTACATTTACAATAGAATTCATGTTTAGTTGGGAGTACATATGCATACATACATACATGCATATATATATATATATATATATATATATATATATATATATATATATATATATATATATATATATATATATACATGTATATGTTGTTACGGAACAGAGAAAACTGTCCCACAAAGTTCCAGGTTCAAAACAAAAGAGTTAGGTAAAATTATAAGTTAAAGTTTAATGCTCAAACTAACAACTAAACATTCAGGACTCATAAGGATAATGTAATGGCAAAAAACAGGTTAAATATATGGTTAACTGCAATAGCCTCTATTAACACGAAATTAGCAAGAGTAAATTTATCTAAGTTAGCCCTGATAAAATGAGAAAACCAGATAATACTCAGTGAATGCAAGATATATTATTACAGATACAAAATATTATTAATGATGGATGACAATATGAATTACAAAAACTTTACTAGGCCTACGAATCAACACCTTATGCTATACAGTACAAGAACAAATGTAATAACACTTATACTCAAATTACACAGCTGCTAGATGGTTGGAGACTTCCTGAGCACTCACAATAATAACTGTACAGGGGAGGAGGGATGTGAGAAAAATGGGGAGTAGATCTAAGTGGCAATTAATGCAGAGACTGAGCTCATTATATAGGGGCCAGCAGAGCTTGATACAACTTGTAAGAAGGACGTGCAAATGAAGCCATAGGGGACAAAGAGTTGACAAACCTGCTTTGAACAACAGAAAGAACGACCTACTCTACTATAAGGGTAGAAGGGGGGAGTGAGGTAGAACACGCTCGTGATCAAACATGCAGCAAACTGTACGTTAGAATTACACAAAGGATGATGAAATCATAGGCTATGTAACACCTCCCCACAAAGAAAAAAGAAATTTACAAAGGAAATTTCTTATTACTCTAAAACAATCTGTCTAAAGTCTAGCTAAGCAATCTGCAATAACATTTTCTTTCCCCTTGACATGTTGTATGTCCAATGAATACTCCTGAAGAAGCAGACTCCATCTTGTCAATCTCTGATTTTTATCTTTAAACTTACTAAGGAATTTCAGTGGGTTATGATCGGTATAAATGACTATGGGGTCAAAACCAGAACACAAATAAAATGAAAAATGCTGTAAACCCAAAATCAAGGCCAAAAGCTCTTTCTCAATAGTTGAGTAGTTCTTTTGAGGTGGAGTGAACTTCTTACTGTAATAAGATACAGGGTGTTCAATACCCTGATCATCCTCTTGCAGCAAAACAGCCCCAGCTCCTGTATCACTTGCGTCAACAGCCATCTTAAAAGGCTTAGCAAAATTTGGAGTAGCGAGCACTGGCTGACTTAATAGAATAGCTTTAAGTTTGCTGAAACAGGATTCACAGTCATCGGTCCAGACAAATTTAACTCCCTTTTTCAGTAGGTCTGTAAGTGGTGATACAAGAATTGAAAAGTTAAGAACAAATCTCCTGTAATAACCTACCATTCCCAAAAATCTTTGTAGCTCTTTCCTACTTTTAGGTCTGGGAAGATCACTTATAACCTGAACCTTAGCTCCTGGTGGTGCAACATGTCCATCACCAATTCCGTACCCAAGGTACTGAACTTTAGCTTGACCAAACTCACACTTTGATAAATTAGCTAGAAGATTAGGCTGAACCAAACGCTCAAGAAATTTACTGACATGGCATAGGTGATCTTTCCAGTTGTCACTGAAGATTAATACATCATCTATATAAACAACATACCCTGCCAAACCCTCTGTTACAACATTCATGAGCTTCTGAAATGTGGCTGGTGCATTCTTCATACCATATGGCATTACAGAACATGCAAATGTCTTTCCTAGTGTTACAAAACATGAGATCTCCCTAGCACGTTCAGTCATAGGTACTTGCCAGAATCCCTTTAACAAATCAAACTTACTTATGTACCTAGCCTTTCCGATCTTGTCTATGCAATCTTCCACACGAGGGAGAGGGTAAGTGTCTGTTTTGGTTATCTGATTAACACATCTGTAGTTGATGCAAAGCCGCTGTGACCCACCTGCCTTAGGGACTAGAGTGACAGGAGAACTCCACTCGCTCTAACAGGGCTCAATCATCTTGTGGTCCAACAGGTAGCCAAGCTCCTTCTGGATGAGAGGAACTTTCACCGGGTTCACACAGTAAGGAGGCAGTTTAATTGGCTTTGCGTCTCCAACATCAACATCATGCATCAACACAGTGGTTCTTCCTGGAGTGGCACGGAACACTTGCGGGTACTCCTGCAGTAATGCCGAAAACTCCTGCCTTTCCTCGGGAGGTAGATGAGAAAGCTTAGTCTGTAGATCATTCATGATATCAGGATTCTTCCCCAAACTATCACTCAGGCTCATACTGCATGGGAGAGCTTCACTTGCAGACTCGGGTGGAACAGCTACAGTGCAGACTGGGTTATTTTCGTCCCGCCTGTGATATAACTTTAGCATGTTGATGTGACAAAGTTGCTTGTTCTTTCTACGATCTGGTGTGGCGATGACATAGTTGACATCACTGAGTTTCTTCTCCACGAAATAAGGACCACTAAACTTGGCTTGAAGAGGTTGCCCATGCACCGGTAGCAGAATCAAAACCTGATCTCCTGGTTGAAAGTGGCGTAACCTGGACTTCTTATCATACCAAGTCTTCATCTTCTCCTGAGCAGCTCCTAAATTCTCTCTCGCCAGCTGTAAAGCAGTGGACAGCCGTTCTTTGAACTTCATCACATACCCCAGCAGGCTGACGTCATCATCCTCCGACAGCCAGCATTTCTTGAGTAGCTTAAGGGGTCCTCTTACTTCATGGCCAAACAGTAGTTCAAAGGGTGAGAAGCCCAGTGATTCATTTGGAGATTCTCTTGCGGCAAATACAACGAATGGAAGACCTTTATCCCAGTCTTTCTGATGTCCCAAAGTGTATTTCTTGAGCATCGATTTGAGTGTTTGATGATATCTCTCCAACACTCCTTGGGTCTGGGGATGGTAAGCTGAAGACGTGATCTGGGTGATGCCCAACTCTTTCAGAGACTGCTTGAAAACATTTGACATGAAATTACTTCCCCGGTCTGACTGTACCTCCTTGGGCAGACCAAACTTTGTGAAGAACTCTAGCATTTCCTTAACCACGTTCTTTGCTGAGATATTTCTAAGTGGAATGGCTTGAGGATAACGAGTAGCCATATCAATCAGGGTCAACACATAAGAAAATCCTGAAGAAGCCTTAGGAAGAGGGCCCACAATATCCACCAACACACGGGTGAAAGGCGCCTCAAAAGGAGGAATGGGAACTAGAGGTGCAACCTTTTCGGTCTGATTACACTTCCCCACAACTTGACAGGTGTGACAAGACTTACAATACCAGGAAACATCCCTGAAGATACCTGGCCAGTAGAAGTGTTTCAAAATGCGCGCCACAGTCTTCCTTACTCCAAGGTGTCCTGCCAAACTGGAATCATGAGCCACTTGAATGATATCCTGCCTACAAACACGAGGGATGATAACTTGATGTACAACCTCCCATTCACAGTCGGCTGATGCTGTTGGGGGTCTCCACTTCCTCATAAGTACTCCTGACTCTATATAATAACAAGTAGAAGCACCGGCTGACTCTTCCTCACTGCAAGCAGAGTTAGCTAGACCTTTCAACTCAGGGTCAGCAACCTGCAACTGAACCAACTCTTGACGAGACAAATTATCAACACTACGGGGTACTGCCTCATCTGGTGAGTGGTCCAAATTAGCAAGAAAAGTGTCAGCTAGGATAACATCATCATCATCATTATCCTCTAAGTCACCAGTAACTTTAGACTTAGCCCTAGTGACAGCACATGCAGAGAACACATCAGGGACATCACAATCCTGGGTCGCAGCCACTGGCTTACTAGACAACTGAGGAGCTGGACACACTTGACTTCCACCAATATCATTTCCAAGTAAGAAAGTTACACTTAACATTGGGAGTGTCTCAACCAACCCAACCATAACGGAACCATTAACAAAACCAGACTCTAAATTCACTCTGCACAGAGGGACAGAAAAGTAATTATTCCCTACACCTTGTAAGATTACAGTTTCATCAGAGGAATTAACATTAGAGCCTAGAACACTGGTCAGCATAAGGGATTGGCAAGCACCTGTATCGCGATATATTTTAACTGATTTCCTGTCATTACTGTCCAGAGGACTGACAAAACCGTCAGACAGGAAATTAGCACATGAACTCTTGAGAGTGTCACCCACGTTACTGCTCAAAAGAAGAGCTCCATCATGAGAATTTAATTTACCCCTCAAAGCAGGTTCAGTTAACTCAGTTAAAGAATTCTGGGAACTCTCAAGGGTGGACACTAGACCAATTGACTGAATATTTAAAGACTCCTTTTTGTTCACATCACGCTGTCTCCTGAAACATTTCTCCGTTGTATGACCAAGCTTACTACAATAAGTACATTTACTTTTCTGAATTCTAGAGGTGGAGCTGATATTTACTTCCTGAGAAACATCATCTTTATTCTCTTTCCTGTTACCTGTACTCTGAGTAGAGGCAACGTACTTACTCTCAGCTTTCCTTTTTTCTTTAGAATATCTCTTGTGAGTGAAAACATATTCATCAGCTAAAACTGCAGCATCAGACAAATTATCTATTCTTTTCTCATCAAGATATAGGCTTACATCATTATTAATACACCTTTTGAAGTCCTCCAGCAAAATCATCTGCTTAAATTTGTCAAAATCAGAATTCACATTCTTAGAATTTAACCACTGCTCTAACAGATCTTCTTTGATTTTTGCATACTCAACATGGGATTGCTTATCTTGCTTGTAAGTTGTCCTAAATTTTACTCTATAGGCTTCAGGAACAAACTCATAGGCCTTAAGTATCAAGCTCTTAACTACATCATAATTATCAGATTGATCCTGAGGCAAAGATGCATAAGTTACTTGAGCTTTACCGGTGAGGACAGTTTGAAGGAGTACTGGCCAATACTTTTTGGGCCAATTAAAACCTGTAGCTACCCTCTCAAACAACTGAAAATACTTTGTTAAATCAGATTCATTAAAAGGAGGGACAAGTTTAACATTTTTAGCCACATCAAAATCATCAGAGCTAGATGATCCAGTCCCTCCTTGTTTCATGCGATACTCATGGTCTGCCTGAATCCTAGCAAGTTCAATTTGTGCCTGAGCCTGTATCTGTGCCTCCTGAATACGAGCCTGAGATTCAGCCTCCTTAGCATTTGCCTGAAATTCAGCCTCCTGAATACGAGCCTGAGACTCCGCCTCCTTAGCCTGAGACTCAGGCTCCTTACAACGTACCTGAAATTCAGCCTCCTTAGCCCGCGGCGTCCCGTCAACGTACTTCCACGTCCTCACGTTATGTCACTGCCAATCCCGTTGACGTACTTCAACGTCCTGCAATTGCAAGGTTCATAATTTCCACAATTTTCAAAATTCGTGCGAGATTTTCGATTCGCCCACGTACCCAAGCCTCCCCTACCTGCCGCCGGGCGGGCAGCGTCCCAGACCCCGTGTGACCTGCGCTCGCCCTTGTCTCGGTCACTCACCTGTTAGCAGTGACCCAGGTCAGACATGGCGCGTAAAGGTCTCTCAGACGACGAAATACAATCCGCCCTGGATGCCTTCACTGGAGATAGTGATTCTCCACTTGATGATGATGTGGTGGATCGAGATTATGTGCAGCCTAAGGAGGAAATAACAAGCAGTGATGAGGAGGTCCCTTCGCCCTGGAAAAAGCGGTATGTCACGTATCGTAAGGCAAGGGAAGGCCAGCCTGCACCCAAAACACCTGCATGGACCTCTCTCCATCCCCTAGAGAGAGATTCTGATGAGGACGAGGATGAGGACGATGACGATGACGGCGGCTTAGGACGTGATGTTGCCTCGTTGTTGGGGAAGGAAAAAATCTCACCCCGAGGATCAGAAGGTGGGGCGAGAAGGCAAATAAAGTATGGCCTAGTGTTTTGTCTGGGGAAGGCGAAAGTGGTGTGGTGGGAGTGCGGGGTGAAGGGAAAGCGGTGTGAGGGAGGCAGCACGAGCACGTGGTGCACGTAGGCCTAGGGGAGAGGAGGTGGAGCCACTCCCCAGCACGTCTTTCACCATATAATATTCCCAAACTTCCTCCACACAGCCCCAGGATGTGGGGAAAGGAAGGAAAGGGAAGGGAAAGGGTAAAGGAAAAGGGAGAGGGAAGAGAAGTGCGAGTGATGAAAGGCGCCGCTCTCCACCTCCCCCACCACCACCAATGTTGCGTTGTGCCTTCAGCCATGTTTCAGAGAGTACCATAACTTCCTACAGTACTGAAACTGTGTGGGATGGCGATATGACGCTCAGTATAATGGTAAGGCCAGTCAGTATGTGCTAAGTCTTATATAAACATGAAACGGGTGTAATGTTTGCAGGAAAGTAATGTATAAGTTGAGAAATAGTGTAAGTTGAACGAAGTGATATGAAAACTACACCCACTGTATAAATCTGTGAAAATATGATGCTCAGTATAACGCTCTGGTCAGTAAATATGTGATAGCAAGAATATAAAGTGGAAACGGGTGTAATGTTAGCATGAATAAAACGTATAAGTTGAAAAATAGTGTAAGTTGTAATAATTGATGTCACGAGCACACCCACTGTGTAAATCTGCGAAAATATTACGCTCAGTAGAACTTTCTGGTCAGTAAGTATGTGATAGGAATTATATAAAGTGGAATTTGTTGTAATGTTAGTAGTAAGGTAATTTATAAGTTGAATACTAGTGTAAGATGAAACAAATGATATCGCGATAACTCACTGTGTAAGTACACGCTAATATGACGCTCAGTTGAATCTTAAGGTCTGAAATTAAGTGATATCAATTATATCAAGTGTAAACATGTGCAATGTTAGTGGAGAAATATTATATAAGTACAAAAATAGGTTGTAAGTTGAAATAGTAGTCATAGCGACTTCACCGTGTGTGTTATTATGCGCTATTATTACGCTAAATATTTACGTAAGGCCTGAAATTATCTCAAAACAGTTCTATAAAGTTGAAAAGTGTATAATGTTATTAGGAAAGTATTATGTAAGTAGAAAAAACACAATACGAGTTGAAACAACAGTCACAGCGAGTTCACTCACTACGTAAATAAGCGCTAACATTACGCTAAATGTTATCGAAAGGCCTGTGAATACGTAAAAACAGTTCAATAAAATGCAAAATGGTATAATATTATTGTAGAAGTATTATGTAAGTAAAAAAAATGATAAGTATCATGATTTTCGAATGTTAGCGATTCATCATGACCAGTCTGCCCGATTTTGCTCGTTTCGCACGATGGTACAATGCTTATTTCAGCTCTATTTTTGTATAAAATCCAATTTACTCTTTTATCACATGTTTTTATGTTTGTAATAAATACATATCTACTTACTTTCATTGGTTTCCCAGACTTATGATACCATAGAAAACGTTAGAGGCTCAGACCACCTACAGAGAACACGGTGCCAGGTGTGACCAAGGCATACCTGTTTAGGGCAATTATGGACCCCGGGGACCAATTTCTTTGTGACTGACCATTGTTTCTGACCAAAAGCGAAAGTTTTAGCAAAAAAAATTTGGGTCCAAAAATGGTCAGGATTGGGGGGTACCATTGGCGAGAAAGTGGTTGGGACGGGGCGGGTTAACACGAGCCTCCTGCAGAGCTAGCTATAACTTAGCTATTTCAATCTGCGTTTGCTCATTTCGAGGAGTTACATAAAACAAGCTTTTATTAATCATGCCAACAATTTGATCTTTAGAATGATGAGAGTGAACTGCAATTCCCAATTGTTGAGCAACAAGCTTAAGTTCATTCTTTGTTCTGCTTTCTACATCACACACTGTTTGCACATTTGACAAAAAATCTTTGGCTTCATCAAGCGTAGTAATAGTAGACATCATGAATAAATCACAGTCACAAAATATCAAGCAATATCCTTATGATAATATCCTGAATATCCTGGCGAGGTCGCCAACTTTATGTTACGGAACAGAGAAAGCTGTCCCACAAAGTTCCAGGTTCAAAACAAAAGAGTTAGGTAAAATTATAAGTTAAAGTTTAATGCTCAAACTAACAACTAAACATTCAGGACTCATAAGGATAATGTAATGGCAAAAAACAGGTTAAATATATGATTAACTGCAAAAGCCTCTATTAACACGAAATTAACAAGAGTAAATTTATCTAAGGCAGCCCTGATAAAATGAGAAAACCAGATAATACTCAGTGAATGCAAGATATATTATTACAGATACAAAATATTATTACCACTGGCTGACAATATGAATTACAAAAACTTTACTAGGGCTACGAATCAACACCTTATGCTATACAGTACAAGAACAAAATGTAATAACACTTATACTCAAATTACACAGCTGCTAGATGGTTGGAGACTTCCTGAGCACTCACAATAATAACAACTGTACAGGGGAGGACAGAGATGTGAGCAAAATGAGGAGTAGATCTAAGTGGCAATTAATGTAGAGACTGAGCTCATTATATAGGGGCCAGCAGAGCTTGATACAACTTGTAAGAAGAACGCACAAATGAAGCCATAGGGGACAAAGAGTTGACAATCCTGCTCTGAACAACAGAAAGAACGACTTACTCTACTATAAGGGTAGAAGGGGGGAGTGAGGTAGAACACGCTCGTGATCAAACATGCAGCATACTGTACGTTAGAATTACACAAAGGATGATAAAATCATAGGCTATGTAACAATGTACCTATATATATGTATATATATATATATATATATATATATATATATATATATATATATATATATATATATATATATATGCAGAGACTTCACCGTGAAGACATGTATATAGATAGATAGATAGATAGATAGATATAGATAGATAGATAGATAGATAGATAGATGCAGAAATTTCACCGTGAAGAGATATATATATATATATATATATATATATATATATATATATATATATATAATTATATATATATATATATATAGACAGATAGATAGAGATAGATATATATATATATATATATGTATCATCGTTATCAGCCATTACAAGTCCACTGCTAAACAAAGGCCTTCCCCAGCGTATTCCTTGACTGAGCCAGTCTTTGCCACGTTTTCCCTGTAAATTTCTGAATGTCATCTCTCCACCTCCTGTCTGGCCTTTTTCTGCTACGCTTACAATCTCTCGGTGTCCAGTTAATCAGCCTCTTGCTTCATCGGTTATCCCTCATTCTTGCTACATGGCCTGCCCACTTCTATTTCATATATATATATATATATATATATATATATATATATATATATATATATATATATATACTGCAGATCCTCTCGCCGTGTTGGCAATAAACTTTCATTAATGAGAACAAAATGATTTGCAGATATCATTGTCCTACTCTCAGAGGCAGCAGAGACACTGCAAGGAATGATAAATAACGTAAATTGATGAAGTCTCAGAGTACGGCTAAAGATGAACCGGAGTAAACTAATATTTAATCCAAAAACACCGAAGAACGTTATTAGAATAAGTGATGAATTTCTTGAAGAGTTCGAGGAGTACCGTTACCTGAGGCAAATACGAAAACAATCGAAAGACCATGATAACGACTTAAAAAGACGCATTACAACTGGAAGGAGAGCTGTCGATAAACATAGAGACATCATTTAAAGTAGTTTCCCAATATGTATGAAACGAAAAGTACATAACGAATGTATAATCCCAGCTATGACATACAGTTGTGAGACCTGGAAACTGACAAACGCGATGGATATTCACCTAATCCGGTCTTAAAGAGCAATGCAAAGGTCAATGTTGGGAATATCTTTAAGACACGGGAAAAGATCAACTTGACTGAGACAGCAGACCAAAGTCAGGCTTTACAGAAATTATTCATTCATTCATCATCTAATCCTGTTTTGCCCCAGGAGGAGCGTAGAAGCCCGGGGCTAGGCAAGTTGCTCCTGACATTTAAGATGAGTGACCAGCCTCAATCATGCCTGAGTGGCATTACATGAGCAATAAACCCCAACCATCCCTTGGATATAAACCTGCACAGGCTCAAAGCCAATTGGAGCGCCATAATAACCCACTAAACCAGTAGGCGCTGTAATTTGGTGATATGGTTACCACCAGCGTAGTAAATGGTTTCCTGATGTAAGGGAAACTATTTAGCTTGTCACTTAATGTAAAGTCACCCGTACACAGAAGGAACAGTAAAGAACGAAAGAAAGAAAGAAAAACAGAAGAATGAAGGAATGAAAAACAGAAGAGGAAGGAAGGAAAGAAGGAAGGAAGAAAGGGCAGGCATCCTAGAGCTGCACTACATCGAGTGAGTGGATGGTGAGCGTCCCCACCTACCACTTTGTAGAAGTTATAAAAGAACAGAAATGGAGGTGAACAGGTCATGTAACAAGAATAAAGGATAACCGATGGAGCAAGAGACTGACTGACTAGACTTCAAAGCAGGAAAGGGCCAGACTGGAGGAGAGATGATATGGATAAGTTAGCAAAACGTGGCAGAGATTGGCTCAGTCAAGGAATTCGTGAAAAAGGCTGGGGGAGGCCTTTGTTTAGCAGTGCACTTGCAATAGCTGCATATATATATACATACATACACACACACACACACACACACACACACACACACACACATATATATATATATATATATATATATATATATATATATATATATATATATATATATATATGTGTGTGTGTGTGTGTGTGTGTGTGTGTGTGTGTGTGCAATCATTGCTATAAATCTTATAATAATCCTATGTAGTGAAAGCCTGCAAAAAATATGAATAGAGAAGAAAAGTTGATTTTATGTACGAAGTAGCCCTCAGGACACAGTTCGTCCAAAGATTCTTAATTCTCTGTGTCCCCAGTTCCTAAACAATTTCTGTGTACTTCTCGTGCTTCTACACAATCTTATGGCGACACAAATTTCTGTCCCTCAGTCAGTTAAGCTTATCATGCTTTAACACTTACTTTCGGTGGTTACTGCTGTCCTCGACATAACCCATGCCCTCGTCACCATACCTTTCCTCTCTGCCCTTGCACCACACCTCCCCTCATCATAACATCTGTTCCCGTCATAATTTCTCCCCTTGTCATCAGCTCTTCCCTTGCCACCACTCTTGCTCTCGTTTCCACTCATTTCCTTCTCAGCCACCTCCCGCCTGTTGTCTGCAGACAGTATACCTTTGCCACTTCCCTTCCTCTTCTCCCACTACAACACCTTGCAATACATAAATTATTCCCTCTCAATTCACACTCCCAACCCGTCATCCGTCCACACTTGCCAAACCTCCTACCCTCCTCACTTACATGATCCCTCTTACCTCTCCCCCACCCAATCAAACAAACACCACCACCGCCACCTTCCCCTCCAACTCCGCCAGACCGATAATAAATTCCCAAATGTCGTGGTAGCCGCCATTTGCACCAAGAATCCCGATAAATGTCAAACCAGTTATAGTCTCATGAGTTTTGTCAGTTGATACAAGCTTGATACGGTGTCATGACTAGGGTTCATTGGCATTAATACTAGACTGAGCTGGCTGTAACACTCATCCCACTCACTATAGCACATACAACAGAATTATACAATCTTTTCCTTCTCAAGTTTCAGTATTGGTTCCATTGGCATATTAGTGGATTGAGTTGGGTGTAATACTCGCCCAGTAACAAGAGCAATTATAACTGAATTATTACGGTTATATTATCTTGTCACGGTCCAGCACAGAAATATTTATCTTTCACAATTTCCTATATGAACTCCACCTCATGCTTTCTGTACAGCAGGGTATTCATTCTCACTTTTGTGCTATATTTATCGCCCACGTTTAACAAGACGAGGCGGTATAATTTTTGTCAGTGTGTGTGTGTGTGTGTGTGTGTGTGTGTGTGTGTGTGTGTGTGTGTGTGTGTGTGTGTGTGTGTGTGTGTGTGTGTGTGTGTGTGTGTGTGTGTGTGTGTGTGTGTGTGTGTTCCCCCCAAATCTCCAAAAGTTGTGGACTATTTTTCTTCAAACCTTCAAGATATACTGTAGCAACTATGTGGATTGGCAAAAGTGATTAACTCTTGATGAGGATTTGATCATAGACGACCGATGTCAGCCGCCATATATCAGTTTGTATATTGGCCATTATCTCTTCAACGGATATAAATCTTTTCTTCAAACTCGGTTTGTAGGTAGCTTGTGGCGGGCAATTAACATTCAGCCCACGAATGCTTTTGTTTCCCCGTTGACTAGAGAGATTGGTGGGCGGGGGTTGAAGGGAGGATGCTTTATTTTTCTAATACTCACATTTTGTTATATTCGGACTGGAGCTGCCTATAGTAGTATGGGTCAAACGGCTTGCTACAAAGTTATCCCATTTTCTTAATATACTCTCTGTAGCTAGAGCTTCCATTCGTATTAAGAAAGCTTGTTCATGTAGACCAGGGCTACTCATCTACACTAGAAGTAGGGCAGAATTATGAAATTCAGGAAAACCAAAAGGCCATACATTATTTTACCCGTATTTTTCCTTCTAAGCATTTATACACAGAAAGAAAAGAGAAATTCATATATTATTTGCGATGGCATTTTCCGCTAAATACATATAGAATTAAAACGAAAAACCTAAACTTTGTTTTATGCTTGTTTATTTCTTTACTTTCATTCTTCTGAGCGGGTCAAAGGGCCAATCGAAAACGACTCAAGGGCCTAATTTGGCCTGTGAGCAAACCAGTTGAATAGCCCTGATGTAGACCCACTTTTTTATTCATGTTGAAGTGCTATTGCACTGTGCTTTACTGGGTCATTTTCAAGTTGACTATTTTTGTCTTCTCTAGCAGAGCTTAAAAACTAAACCTGTGATACTCATAATCTTACTCTTAATTTGTCGTGTTATTTCCTGCCTCGTCTTTTTACCCAGGTAATGGACTCGGCTGCAGATAACATAGCGGGAGAAACCAGAAAAAGAGAATCCTTTGCTGACTTTGAGGAAGTTAGAGTGAAATGATGTTAATCACAGTTTCTGTGTGATGGGTGAAATGGTTCTTCCAAAAAGTTTATGTCTGTGGGAATGTGTAACGACGCAGAACGCCATCTCGATGTAAGGGTTTATCATTTTTGGCGCTTAAAGATAACAGAACAGTTTAGTTATACAACACATTTGAATTTCATCACATATTCAATCTGCACTCAAAGTCCGTTCCCACGATATGGATAAATAAAAACTTGAGGCAATATAATATTCCATTTCCATCATTTTTCCAACTAGGTAATACGAACTAGGCCTACTTGAAACCGTTCACTGAAACACGACCAAGGAGCATACAAGGATTTATCAGCATAATAAGGTTTGGCGAGGCAAGGAGAATAAGAGGTAAGTTATGGCCGCAGTTTTGAGATCAGAATTAAGGGATCAGGAGAATAAATAAAAGCTTACCGTCAACACACAATGAGTCTGGGAGATTTTAGGTGGGAGACAAGTTGGAGGAAGGGAAGGCTAAATATAAGAATGAATTAGATGATTACGGTTTGTGTAAGAAACTGGGAGGTGTGTGCTAAAATGTAAATGAGAGAGAGAGAGAGAGAGAGAGAGAGAGAGAGAGAGAGAGAGAGAGAGAGAGAGAGAGAGAGAGAGATGTAGGAAGAAGAACGAATAGAAGGGAGAGAAAAGGGAAAACCAGGGAACTGATCTGTCTGTTCACCAACATTCTTCTTTCATTCATCAACGATCTTCTGAACTACACATCCAGCCATGCCTACTCACACAGATCATTCCTTCTTTCACATTTCCTCATGATTCTCGCAACGTCCATCAAAACAGTCAATACAGTAGTTTCGGGATCAGGCACATCTGATTAAAGAAAGCAACATTATAATTTCCCATTGGGTAAAAGAAACTGTTTTCATTGCCTCAGAAATCTTCCTCCTTGCCAGCATCCTCTGCAGGATTTTCTCTTACTCTAGACAATATACAGCTCAGTCCGCCAGCATCTCTCAGTGTCTCGAGTGATCCTTTCTCGTAAGTTATTGTGGATATGTTCTTACAAAATCAGCGTAAGAGAGCTCTGTGTACTGAACGAGCTCCATTCTTTCCTTAGCTCTTCAGTACGGTGATGACTGTTTTATTTGTTCTGACTACCGCAAGACAGCCTTAGCCAGTTCAGTATGGTGATGTCTGTTTTATCTCTTCTGACAACAGCAAGACAGCCTAAGCCAGTTCAGTATGGTGATGTCTGTTTTATTTGTTCTGACTACCGCAAGACAGCCTTAGCCAGTTCATTATGGTGATGCCTGTTTTATCTCTTCTGACTACAGCAAGACAGCCTTGCCAGTTCAGTATGGTAATGTCTGTTTTATCTGTTCTGACTACCGCAAGACACCCTTAGCCAGTTTAGCCGAGACCCTTCATAGTGACCTTTCTCCGTTATCCGCTTCTTTAAAGGTGTCCTGGCTTAAAGCTAAATAAAACTGACTGGCGGTATTAAAATTATAGTAACAAAGTTATTGCATCTACCTATCTTATGAGTAGGCCACTTTGAGCATAGACTAGTCGGTCATTTTGCTATGGCCTCTAAAATGTTTGCACACCTTGCCATCAGCTGGATGTAATACCGCTGCATACCACCAGCATGAGTACGGCTTGCCCATTTGAATTCTTGAGATCAGGGAATTTCATAAGACATGGTTTATGGCCAACAACTACGGTACTTTTAGTGTGTATCTGTGGACCTATTGAAGAGTAAGTAAACTAGTAAAAAAAAAAATGATTCCCTATAATATCTTCTCCTGGTGTACCGGGACTCGAACGTGCAACATCAGAATTTCAAGTGATTACTTCGCCATTCCCAGTAACGTAGTACCTTCCCATGATTCACCGGGGCTCTCGTATAAGATGTAACAATTCCCATTTCAGTATGATGACCTCACTTGAAATATGGGATTTCTTACCTTTGTTTCAAAACAGGTAAAGAGAAGCAGGCTTGACTTATGGATCTGTACCCCTCAGTAAGCAATTGTGCGTTCTCTTGTTTACCAGTCTAATACAAATACAGGAAAGGGATGGCCGGTTTGTTCTCCTTATACGCAGGTAAACGACCGTTCTGCCTAAATGTAACTCACGCTTCGCATTCTGTAAACACCGACGAGTAGGCCAGTGTTTGGCTAGTAAATTATGGTCAGAGTCTTAAGCTCCCCTAATAATCCAGAATATACTTCCTATTGTTGGCATGTAGTTCACTTTCCTCCCTGACGTATAATACAAAAATATGATGTGTTGGCAGAGGATTATATCAGGCTTCTCTAAATTTAGGAATAATATCCCACAAACGGGAGTAAGAGGTAGGAATGGTGATATATTAGGTGGATGTTGCCATGAAATGTACGTATTCCATCCTTCACTTACAGTCAAGCGTATTTGCAATAACAAAATAGTGTATACCTGCTTACGAACAAACTCCTATACACATCTATGTATATACATAAACAAGTATACATTAAACTGCCATGGAAAAGACTGGACAGATATTTGGGTCCTTGGCACACACACACACACACACACACACACACACACACACACACACACACACACACACACACACACACACACACACACATATGCACCCACGCGCGCACGCACGCACGCACACGCACACAGACAGACACACACACACACACACACACACACACACACTAATCTATCTTATTCATACGCCTCGACTTATAAATATTACAATGCTACAGGGTGTGGTGTATTGGGCGTGTTACGTGACAGCAATGTATCTGATTACATTCCTCGTATTCTGTGCCCTGACTACCATAACGGGCTTGGTCCAACATATTAGACGGGAGACGTAAACAAATACTGAGAAGACCAACAACACACCATCCTCTGCAGTAGTTACAAGTGGACCCGGTTGTACAGCACATTAGACTATAATGAGTATGCAAAAATAAGAGATCAGGTGTACGTGTGTGTGTGTGTGTGTGTGTGTGTGTGTGTGTGTGTGTGTGTGTGTGTGTGTGTTTTGCATTATTATCGCAACTCGGTCATAGGGGTCAATTGACGCTTAGACCTTCTTCGAGATTTTTGCCAGATATTTTATAGTATCCCGTTCCTTATCGGGCCTGTTTAATACAATTACTACATGTTTTTAATTCACAGTATGTTCTTAAATACGAAAGTGTGTCATTATGTATAAAACATTGAAAGAAAATTCTTATGTTTAATAAAAACCCTAATAATTTCCTGTTTGCCTTATACCCTGCAATATACACATTCATACTGACGGCAGCAGAACTTACAAATCTACTTAGCAGCGTTTGTTTGTGTGTGTGTGTGTGTGTGTGTGTGTGTGTGTGTGTGTGCGTGCATGGCCGACTCAACACAACATTGGAACCAGACTCTTTATTTGGGTGAAACTTGTGTCGTTCCAGCGCAACGGTAACATTTACATCCTGTTACAGGAAAGTGAAACACTTGTGCTGCCGATCGTGATGATTATCGAAAACTGGCCATCATGGAAGGCTTAACCGTAATACTGATTGTATTCTGGTATATTTTACGTGACTTACCAGGGTAGGGTACAGGAATAAAGAGTAGGTTCACTATTAAAACACGGAAGTCGAGCATTATGTCTGACGCTGACGAGCTCCACTCTTGCAGCTCAAAACTGTAACCACACAATCATAGTGCCAATGCAGCCACTGAGAAAAAACTGCAGTACTTTAGCACCAGTTCGGAAGAACACGTGAAGAAAACATCATATGACGCTATATAATGGCGACAGCATTTGACTACCTTATGAGCAGTCACTGTCCATGTTTTTTTTTTTTATAACAGAACAGAGGAAGGAAAAACAAATGAATAAAAAAAAAAAATCCATGCACCAGATTACTGGTGTTTAATGCTAGTTACTCAGTGTGCTTCATGGGACAGTAACAGGTGCGTTTGTCTTTGTGTATTTTACATGCAGAAATTAGGACAGCAGTAACTGAAGAGTTTGTCCCAGCCTGTGTAATGATAGTAAATAGAGTTTTATCATGTGGAAGAAAGTTAGGAGAGGGGCAAGGAGTGTGGGGCTATGGGGGGGTACAAAGTGAGTCAGAGAGCAGAGTAAGGATGAAGGCGAGTGAGGATACAGGATTCGAGTGAGTGATATTGGCGGGCTGGGCTGGGGCGAGTTGGGACTCCCTCTGGCGAGGAGCAAAGTGGCAAACACAACCATTTGTGAAAGTTATGTCATATTGGATCCCCGGCCAGAACAACTCCACCGCCCAGAATTTCATATTTTCCTGTTGGTGCAGCGTGCTTCTGGAAACGAAACGTGTAAATATAAAAGAAAATTAATTATTCCATGTAACCTTACGATTTTTTCACGACTTTTTCAGCCCAATTGTTTGAGGTACTTAATACCTTCAAAAAAGAAGCCAAATAGCGTACGCTTACATTATATAAACTAATTTATATATCTTCAACAGAAGAAAGTTTTCTCATGCCAATTTTTAAAGCTTTGAGGAAGTGCCATCCTCCTGCCATTTAGCACTTTCCTAGGCAATAAACACACGTGATATATTCTGGCTAACCCAAGACAATAATGACCGTCTGAATCAAAGTTGTAACATATAAAAGGTTATGAGCATGTTAGTATTATTCATTCCACCTGACTCCTTCCTTTCCTTCCCTCGGCCGTTCCAAAATCTTGAGTTTCCTCTCTGTTTGTCATAAGAAATTCATGTTGGTATTGTCCTGTGGTATTTTAGGGTTACGACGAGAAACAAACGGGCCAACACAAACAGACGGAAATAGACAAGGACAATCATCCCCAATTTAATGACGGTTGTTTGCACTCACCGTGGCAAGCGTTTGGGAAGGAAAGAGGAATCATGCAATTCATTTTTACTAACATAAATTCTGTTAAGTTTTCTCTAATTTCAACACTTCAGATTTCCCTCGCTTTTCTTTCATTCTTATCTGCATTCTTTCCATGTTATTATATATAATTTTCTCTTTCCGTACCTCTCACTTTCTTGCTGTTTCCTTTATCAGTACATTTTACTCTCTCTCTCTCTCTCTCTCTCTCTCTCTCCTTTCATCTTTAATCCATTAGCTTTCTTCCATTTATGTTTTCTTTTTGTCTCTCCCCCTCCCCCTCTCAACCGCGTTTCTTCTTTACACATATACCAATAAACCAACAACGCTGCGTCACCTGCAAACGTTTGTGAAGCTCAGCAGAGAGAGAGAGAGAGAGAGAGAGAGAGAGAGAGAGAGATGCAGTACCGCTGTTCTGCTGGCAGTTGTCAATCATACGACATTAATTAACTATAATTTGGGTCTGACTTTGGTATGCGAACAGGAATTTCATCTCTCGTCGCTCGGTCTTTGGCTCGGATCCTCGTTGACGCAAGAGACTTGTCGGTTCTCTTCCATTTCTATTGGTTTGCATCATACACCTTATCTGTCTTCAGGCTCTTATGACTATGTTAAGTAAAACTGTTAAGTAATTTTTCCAAGTTTGTTCGCCACAAGGTGCTATACTGAGCCCGACTGATGTGACGGCGGATGACAACAGTCTTCACATTCACGTCATCCATGCCATGGTGCAGAGCCAGTGTTGAGTTTTGTAGCTCTAGTTGATGTACTGATAACTCTTTTATGGCAGGGACAACTCTTGTATTTTAATCTAGCTAGCGACAGATTATTATATTCATCCAGATGTGAGTCGCAAGTATCACTATGCCTCCCATCGTTGGGACAACCCTACTATTCTCTTTCTACCAACGCCAGACGATTTATTCTAATAAAGAAGAGTCACAGAATTATGAGTCTTAAATTCAGATATGTTTTATTAACTAATTTCTCTGTATAATGATTGACGTTTTGCTGTCAAGGCATTTAGAGTCAGCCTCACCTTTCTTACTCCTTCCAGAGATAAATTTTTATTTATCCTTGCTACTGTTAATAGTCATTCATCATTTTTTCTTTACAGTAACTGTATTTTTCTCTTCTAGTTTTATCTCCAACGTTATCCCATCCCATTTTTATTCAGATCATGTGAGAGATAAAAGTTCGTCCTATAAGTCTAGCACTGTATTTTCATGCATAACACCTGTTTTCCTCTTACTGATACGGACTACATGAAGAGGCTCTTTCATTTTGCCAAGTTATAGGTATTTATCTTTTCCGACGCTCAGCTACTTTGATACTGGTGGAAGGAGATGCAGTGCGCGAAATTTGTTAAGTAGCCTACGACTACCTTCATTAGAAACCGTATTTATTCAGGACCTTGGCCAAATTTTTCACAATAAGAAAGTCTCCTTGGTATTTAAATATTATCAGACATCACTCTCTTCTCTTTTATTTTCATATAAATATTAATCGGCCTGATATGAGGAGTGTTGTAAGGTAGGAGACGTATAGTAAAATTAGGAAAGCAATCTGGTACATCAATTAAGCTCTAGAAAATTTATGAATACGGCTCCAGCTCTTTATGCTGGCCGTGGACGTGATTTGGCAATTTTGCCTCCTTGCACTGATCATAACCGCGTCACCAGCCTGCTTCACACCCTCGTAATTATGGTGTCTCTCACTTTCAAAAGATCCGTCTAAACTCTGAAACTGCCCGCAGTACTCTCAAGCTGTACTCGTAACACATGTACAGTACAGTATATATATCTACAGTCATATTATTTGTGAGTATTATTGGCCAATCTTTATATATAATGAGGAAGATTTAAATAAAAATATTTGCATTTGCTTAACATACACACTAAACAACGTACTAAAATTTTACAACATACAACACTTTGTGTGCGTAATGAAAATAAATATGAAGATTCTTTCCTCCGCCCCCGCCTCCTTGTTGGGTTGGGAAATTTTTGCCTCATCGTCTGATCGTGTCTTCATCATACCGTGACAATTACTTCCAGAAGTTTTCATCACTTCTTGCTGATGGTGCACTGTTCTTCGAGCCAAACTTTGCCGGCTATTTTAACCATGAGTTTGGATTAGTTTCTTTGTCTTTTCTAATTTCCAGCGTTAGTTTTTATCAAAATTTTCTGCGATTTTCTTTTCTCATTCCACTGACGGCCTTGGAAATCAGTTCGCCTTATTGTCTGAGCAAGCGAAGAGAGCGAGTGCACTGGCAAACTGGTAGTATTAACCCGTCACGTCCCGAGGTTTTCCGCCCCTCCGACATTCCCCAGTCCCGAGCCTTTTTGGAAAAAAAATTTTTTGGCTACAACTTCCGCTTGGGTTGAGAAACGAAGGAAAATCATGAAGAAAGGGCTTACCGCGGTCTATAAGTGGTCCATACAGGTGAGGTCCCCCGAGCCAGGTATCGTATTCTGTAATGGACGTGCCAGGCGCTCACGTTTTCTATGGTAAGGAATACTGGGAGAAACAACACACAACACCTCTTTATTTATTGAATTTGAACTAATAAACAATAACAGTAACAATATAATGGATTTCAGACACATATATATGAAAAATAAGCATTGTACCGTCGCGCGAGCATAACGAGTTTGGTCCGAGTCATAACATGCTATATGCTAAGTGTCTGGTATGAGTCAACCTATCATTTTTTCTACTTGTATACTTCTGTTTCAATGACGTTTTACCAATTACAACTGTTTGTAAGTGTTTTCAGATGTTTTCATTCATTATGATGACATGCAGCATAAGTCTAGCGCACATCAGCTTAGTAAGCGCACTCGCTATGACTCGTATTTCAACATACCCAATTGTTTTATCACTTTCCAATTATTTTTCCCTTTACATAGAACCTTTCCTCCACCACTGTAAATGTTTTCAATTATTTTCATTCATGACGAGGGCATTTAGCGATATGCTAGCGCATATTCACGTAGCAACCACGATCTCAAACACTCGTGTTTCATCATCTACTTTATCTATTCACTCCAATTATAATTTCCCACTTACATTACACACGTTTACACCCCTATACTGCACTGTACATACTTACTGGCATTATTTATTCAAGTGAGCGTGAGAATATCGCATGAAAATACCCTCGCAATGAATGTTTCGACCAACATAATACTCACACACTTATATACTAATTCTTCACATATATTACACACTTTACCACTTGCTGACTTTTATTTTCACTATTACGTGCCTTATTCATTCAACTGAGCGTCAGGATATCGCATCTCTATACACACGCTACGAATATTTGACTTAGAATATATTTCAGCACTTACAATAATTTGAACTTATACCCGTAAGCATTTCCAATAATAATAATTATATAATTACGGGCCGTATTTATTGCACTGAGCGACAGAATATCGCATCATGAAACCCTCGCTATGTATGTTTCCACTTACAGCATATTTATACACTTACATACAATTTTTGCACTTATACCCGTATGCACTTGATACTAATATTTGGAGATCAACATGACTGATAATTTCACTGAGCGTCTGTCTGTCGCATTTACCTCATAATTTCAGCGTCCTGTCGCATTCACACCATATTAGAATTGCATCAACGTGTGATATTCACTAAAACATGGGTGAATACAGACACCCACGTCACACTGCACGCACTCATAGAGGGTGTCCTTCCTCTGTCGTGAGTCTCACCTGAGAATTACTGCACACGTGACACTTGCGTTGGGGCCTAGGTCTGTTTGGCTGGGGAGGGATAGGAGTGGGGAAATGGCGGCCGGATATTCTCAGGGGAGTTTGTGCAATAGGGGCAGTGCGGGTGCGATGTTGGGGCCTTTCTACAGCATACCGTGCAAACATTTCTCTTGTGAGCTCCCTCACAAACCCTCCAAATGTTTCCTGAACTCCTGTTGTCATGGCGTGAAGGTGGTGGCAGTTCAGAGCAGTGATGTCTAGCAAGTGAAAGAACAGTTTCTTATACCACTTCATCGTGGTCCTGGCACACTCTACCGTCGATATCATGGAGTCTGACTGGTCCACGAGGCGCATGTTTATATTATAGTCCATGACACACTCAGGTTTCCAAATACGACGCCTGTTCTCGCTACGGTAATCAACTGAATCAGTACGGTGCATCAAGGGGCGGTGAACCGTTGACAATAGGCTTACCTCTCTATTGTGATTCCACACAGTTGCAAGGATGTTGTTGGCTTTGAAGAAGACAACCTCATTCCTTGCAAGTTTCCGCCCTACCTTGGCCATGTGACACCGGTTCACCTTCACGGTTCCACAGACTCCAGTTTCATGTGTGTGAAGATAACGAGTGAGAAGAGGGCTAGTGTACCAATTGTCCAGGTAGAGGACGTGACCACGATGAAGGTACTCTTCTATCATCGTCTTTACCACTGCTCCCGACAGTCCAATACTTCAATCTTCTATTATGTCTGTCTGTGCACCGGTGTACAAGACTATGTCTTGCACATATCCAGTCCTACAGTCGCACATAACAAAGATCTTGAACCCAAAACGGTGCCTTTTGCTGGGTATATACTGCCTAAATGAAATATTGCCTCTCCACAACACGAGACTCTTGTCTATGACGAGGTCTCTATAGGGATAGAATGGGGAACGAAAGGTTTGCCTCAGGTGATCAAAGATCAACCTAATTCGCCTCATTTTATCAGTGTTGTTCGCATTTGCAGGATCATGAGCATCATAGAAATGGAGGCGACTTAGAATTTGTTGAAACCGATTACGGCTCATCACTTGACCAAATATTGGGGTAAACATAACAGGGTCCCTAGTCCAGTAAGCAAGATTTCTGTTCTTTCGTAAAATACCCATCAAAAGGACCAGGGCAAAAAATAAGAACATTTCTGGAAGGGAGACAGGGTAATCATAGATGATAGAATGCCTACTCCTTGTTCCCAATCTTTCACTCTCCAGGCTCTGGGTGCTTGCAAACAGGTTGGTATTGTATACAGTCTGCTCCACAAATGCCTCACTAAAAAACAGGTGGAAAAAATCCAACCTGGTGGAATTACGGTGAATTCCTGGAGCAATGCAACCAGAGCGCCCCTGCTCAGTGAAGGGGTGAATGAGGGGAGAAAAATCACTCCCATCCTCCCAATTCCACGACACAAATCCCTCGTCCCCATCATCCCCATCACCGCTTTCTTCTGAGTGGGGAGGAGATCCTGGTTGGGGAGGTGGGGGAGAAGGAGTGCGGAGGGCTTCCCCACTGTCACTCCTCTTCCCTTTGCCTTTACCCTTTCCCTTTCCCTTACCCTTACGGCCTTGAGGAACATTAGGGGGCTGTGGGGATGAAGTAGGGGAATATTGAGGAGCAGAAGACGTGCTGGGGAGTGGTTCCTCCCCACCTTCCCCTTCCATGACAACACCACGTGCTTTCTCACGCACCCTAGCTCGACCACGTGTTAGGAGATATTGGGGAGCATAAGACGTGCTTGGGAGTGGTTCCTCCCCACCTTCCCCCTCCCTCACAACCCCACGTGATAATGAATGCACCCGCACTCACCCACGTGATACACTACGCCGCCTAACACTACGTAGGGAGAGCAATGACTCACTCACGTCATTCTCACTTTCCCTAATCCTCCCTGTACTTTCCCTTTCACTCCCCACTCTCTCCACTTCACTTCCTAACTCCCCAAACAAAATGCTAGGCCCATACCTGCTCGTCTGACGTGGTGTGCGCTCTGGGCCATGATGAGTGATGACCTCACGTCCATACCACGTGGCAGCACGTCCCACGGCTCCATCCTTGTCCCCGTCCTCGTCCTCGAATTCTGGTTCCAAATCACTCTGGGGATAGGGATAGGATGTTGCACGTGCCTTCTTTGCCTGCTGCCCCTCTCTAGCAGCACGGTAAGTCACGTACTGCCGCTTCCTGGGAGATGGAACTTCCTCGTCACTGCTGGTGGTTTCTTCCTCCTCTGGCTGCACATAATCTTTATCAACAACCTCGTCGTCCAGTGGGGAATCACTGTCGCCTGTAAAGGTGTCCAGGGTGGCTTGAATTTCGCTGTCTGAGAGACCTCTTAGCCATGTCTGAGCAGGACCGTTGCTACCAGGTGAGTGGACGAGTGGTGGGTTAGCACGGGTTGTGCGGGGTCGCCGAGTGTCCCCGCCTGGTGGCAGGTAGGGGAAGGTCATGTGAGGATACGTACCGCAAATCAAGTGCGAAATTTGAAAATTGTCGAAATTATGCACATTGCAATTGCACGACGAACCGGTACGTCGCCGGGACTGGCAAATGCAAATCGTTGCAACGTACCCATACATCGACGGGACGGGGCGGGTTAAGGTGGTAGGACCGGGACCCAAAGAGTGTTATTTTGGGAACTATCCCATTTACTGTGGATCTATGCATATTGTTGGAAAATTTACGGAAAAGTAATAGGTGTTACCTAAAACACTTTTTTCCTCCATATTCGCCATGATAAAGCTGATAAAGTCAAAACCACCATACTGAACACCAAAATTGTTATTTTGTAAATTATGAAAGCTACAGGCTGTGACAATGGTGTCCGTTATATGGGTACTGCTGTAATGATTTTGCTCGCTTTTCCTCTAAATGTCAGCAGGGTTACTCAGGATGCTGACTGTACGGTATGATGCTGGTGTTACTGACACACATTTTGGGCTTCATCTCTCTTACTGCGGCGTACACTCCCACTGATATAAAGTGATCTTGAAGAGAAAGAACTGTTCTATGCCATATTCGACTCATTTGTGAAGAGAACTCCTTGCGGGATATACTATTGGCCTGGGTGACTTCAGTGAGAATACTGGCAATCACAGGGTAGTCTGTGAGGAATGTGTAGGTTCTCAAGGCTATGGAAAAAGGAATTTTAATAGTTCTTACTTTCTGAATTTTACAATATTCCTTAAGCTGAGGTTTGCTGGATCTTGCTTCCAGTAGCCTGGTGTTCACCAGTGGACTTGATTTTCCAATGTCGGAAGGGTTGCAAAGGAGACTGACCACTTTCTTGTAAGTACTCAGTGGAAGATCCTTCAGAACTACAGAATTTCAGGAGTGTCGAGTTTTTTGTTACTGGTTACAGGCATACTGTGAAGGATGCAAATCAAAACAATGGGAATCCCAAGATACCTCCTGCACGCGTTCCATCTTGAGAAACTCGGGGATGAAGAGTGCACTTTTGAGTACGTAATGGCAGAATCAAATAGGTTTGAGATGCTCAGTGCTGATAAGGACCATGTTGAGCGTTGAGGTACCTTTAAAGATGTTGCTATGGCAATAACTGATGAATGCACTGAATTAAAATATAAACCTTTATGTCATGAAACTAAACTCGGCTTTCCAGAGCAATGTAGATCTGGAATACCGTTTTCTTGGCTTTTAATTCACAGCACATCAGGCTTGCTTGTTAATTAGAAAAATGTGTCGTAAGAATCCTGAACATGACATGCGTGGGACCCGAAGCACAGTCCCATTAAAAACAACAAATATCCAAACTATATGCATTAAAAAGAACAAATATCCAAATTATGTGCAACAAAATTTGGGTAAAACTCCGAGAGAGCACCTACGCAGCCTGCCCTATAAAGTCTAAAGATTTTTCGGGACTCCATTGTCGAAGATATTATTGAAGCATAGTTTTCATTGTTTATTCAAATGTCCGGTAGTTATCCTGTAAAATAAATAAACAAGTTTATTTCTTGGAACATATACTCCTCGATCTTTTCAATCGCTTTCAACTGTTTACATGTAAAGTACCACAAAACGTTCTCTATGAAAACTGAAAGAGCGTGTAATGGAGGATCAGTAAATCATACCAATATGTTGATTGGTATCGTTAGTGGTAGAGTACCGTCGCTCGGGCAAGAGTGCCGGAAGGAGATGCTTCAAGGCTTACGAAGCTGCGTCAGGTCATCCATCCTTTGTGTTGTGACTGACAAAGAAAAAAAAAAAGAGGAAAAGAAAAGCATCACGAAGCAGTGGGACTCGTGGCTGCCTTCGAAGATAAAATTTAGAAATGTTTTACATTAAAGAATATTTTTTTTTTTTTCACATTCCCCTTCATATTTACTTCATGGACATTTTTCCACTACTCACTTCTCTTCATCGTTCCCTTTTTCGTTCCTTCTCAGTTTAATATCTACCCCACTTTCAACAGAATCAATAGGTGCGCAACGGAAACCCGAAGAGAGAGAGAGAGAGAGAGAGAGAGAGAGAGAGAGAGAGAGAGAGAGACCGACCGACAGACAGACAGGAGCAGAGAACTGACGTATATTTATATTCTGACCTATTTAGTGTTATCTCTTCAGCTGTAGGTGGCGTACATTTTATTATATTGCAATAATACTATTCTAACTGTTATATCCATTTGCAGTTCTTAATGATAATCTAAAAAAAAAATTGACTTATTTATGTAGGTAATGTAGGCACCTCCCAAGATAAAAATAAAAACTCGTTCGGTGGTGGAACGAACAGAAGAAAATGTTATTGTTGTTTCTTGTTCTAAAGGATAAGAGCGGTTTGCATTCTTTTGTTCTGCATATTTTATCTTCATCTTACCCATTTCTGAATACCGTCTTTCTGTCATTTTTCCATTTCCATGTATGCCTACCTCCTCTGCTTTTTAGTTCCTAAAAAGAGACAGGCCAGAGAAAGGGATGGGGGATTGAGTTATCCCCGTACCCTGAAGATTGGGTCTATGAATGTGCGTGGATGTAGTACGATTGAGGCTAAAAGGTTGGAGATTGAGAGAATACTTGTGAGAAGGAAGTTGGATGTGTTAGCTTTGAGTGAAACGAAGATGAAAGGACAGGGTGAGTCTATGTTTGGAAGTGTGAATGGAAGATTGTCAGGTGTTGATAGAGGAAGGGCAAGAGAAGGTGTGGCCTTGTTAGTGAGTCCGGAAGTACATCAGTGTGTGATTGAATGGAAGGAAGTATCATCAAGACTGATGTGGGTGAATGCGAAGTTTGAACGCGAGTTGTGGGTGTTTGTGGTGCATATGGGCCTGGTAGTGAAAGGGATGAAGAAGACAGGAAGTCTTTCTGAAATGATGTTGATGAGTGTCTGCAGAGTTTTGGAGCGAATGTGAATGTGGTAATGATGGGAGATCAGAATGCTAGAGTGGGAAATGTAGCTGTTGAAGGTGTAGTTGGTATGCATGGTGTGCCTGGAAGAAATGAAAATGGGGAACGAATGACAGGGATGTGTGCTGAGCGAGAGTTGGTGATTGGATATACGCTGTTTGAGAAGAAAGATAATTTATAAGTACAGTATACATGGGTGAGACAAAAAGGTGGAATGGTTGTGGATAAAGCATTGATGGACTATGTGGTTGTGTCTAGGAATGTAATAGGAAGATTGTTGGATGTGCGAGTTCTGAGAGGGGAGGGTGGAGGACTGTCTGACCACTACCTGGTGGAGGGAAAGTTAAGAGTAGGTAAGAGATGGGTGAGAGCTAGGAGGGGTAGGTGTGACAGGGAGGTTTTGAGAGTGAGTGAGTTGGATAAAAGAGAGAAAATGATAGAGTATCATGAGAAATTGAAAGATGAGTGGAATGCAGTGAAAGATCAGGAAAATGGCATTGTGGAGGAGGAATGGCATTTGTTTAAGAGTGCTGTGGTGGGCCATGCAGAAGAGGTGTGTGAGATGTGTGGGTGGTGGTGTAAGAAAAGGAAGTGAATGGCGGTGCGATGAAGTAAGTATGGCTGTGGCTGAGAAGAAGCGTGCATATGAAGTGTGACTGCAGAGGAAGGATGAGATGTCATATGAGAGGTATAAGTAAAAGAGGAATAGGGCAAGAAGGGCTGTGCGTGATGCTAAAGTGGCAGCAGATGAGAGGTGGGGTAGGCGACTGACTGAGAATTTTCAACACAATAAGAAAATGTTCTGGAAGGAGGTGAAAAGGGTGCGAAAGGGAGAGTCTGGGAAGGAAGAGCGAGTAAAAGCAGAGGATGGAAGGATGTTAACTGAGATGGATGCAGTAAGGAAGAGATGAGCAGAGTATTTTGAGAGATTGTTAAATGTAGAGGAGGAAAGGGAGGTTGAGATTGTGGCGGATGGAAGGGTGCAAGGAATGATTGTGTTGGGAGAGCTGAATGATTCTTTGATCACGAAGGAGGAAGTGGAGAAGGCAGTAAAGGAGATGAAAACAGGGAAAGCTGCAGGTATGGATGGGTGTGCTGTTGAATGCCTGAAGGGTGGTGGAGTGACTAATGTTGACTGGTTAGTAAGATTGTTGAATGTGTGCTTTGTGAAAGGTATGGTGCCAATTGACTGGGCAAGTGCTTGTGTGGTCCCGTTGTATAAAGGCAAGGGTGATAAGTATGAATGTACTAGCTTTAGGGGTATAAGTCTGTTGAGTGTTGAAAGTAAGGTGTATGGTAGAGTGTTAATTATGGGAGTTAGAGAGGGTACAGAGGGCGTGATTGGTGATGAGCAGTGTGGCTTTAAGAGAGGGATGGGATGCGTGGATCAGGCGTTCGCTGTGAGACAAGTGTATGAAAAGTATTTAGCGAAAGGCAAGGATGTGTTTTGGGCATTCATGGATATAGAGAAAGCGTATGATAGAATTGATAGGGAGGCTTTGTGGACTGTTTTAATATTGTATGGACTTGATGGTAGGTTACTAAAAGGGGTGAAAAGTTTTTATGTAAATAGTAGAGCGTGTGTAAGAGTGGGAAATGCTGTGAGTGATTGGTTTCCCGCGAGAGTGGGGCTGCGACAGGGATGTGTGATGTCGCCTTGGTTGTTTAATATTTATATGGATGGTGTTGTAAGGGATGTGAATGCAAGAGTGTTAGGTGGAGGTCTGAGTCTGGTGAATGTTGATGGTGGAGAGTGGAATCTGAAGCAGTTGCTGTTTGCAGATGATACTGGACTGGTGGCTGATTCAGAGGAGAGATTGAGACAGTTGGTAGAGGAGTTTGGAAGGGTGTTTGAAAGGAGGAAATTGAAAGTAAATGAGAATAAGAGTAAAGTGATGAAATGTACAAGGTTAGTAGATGGTAAGGGGATGAATTATAGTTTTGAATGGTGAGTTGCTTGAGAAGGTAGAGTGTTTTAAATATCTAGAGTCACATGTTGCTGTGGATATAAGAATAGATGCAGAAGTGAAGTTTTGAATGAATGAAGTAGGTAAGGTGCTGGGAGGAATGAAAAAAGTGTTTATATGTTGTTCGCTTAGAATGGATGTAAAGAGAAGACTGTATGAGGGTGTTGTGGTACCGACTGCATTATATGGGGCTGAAACATGGAATATGGGTGTAGCAGAAAGGAAAAGTTTGAATGTAATGGAGATGAGGTGTCTGAGGAGTATGTGTGGAGTGACGTGTATGGATCGAGTGAGAAATGATGAAGTGCGAAGGAGAGCTGGAGTTGTTCGGGAGATGGCTGATAGAGTTGAGCAGAGGGTGTTGAGATGGTCTGGACGTATGGAGAGAATGGATAATGAGTGCTTGGTGAAAAAGATAGCTAGATCTGATGTGAGAGGTGTAAGGCTGAGAGGGAGACCACGAATAGGATGGATGGACAGTGTGAAGAGAGCGCTGGATGCGAGAGGGATGTCTGTTGAGCAAGGAAGAGCGGCTGTGCGTGACAGAAATAAATGGAAAGAAATTGTGAATGAATAAATGATGACGCAGCCCTGAGGGGATATTCTCCCACATTTGGTCTGATCAGCTAGTAAGGTCAGGTGCGGGTAAGGGGATGAGTCTATTATGATGTGGCAGGGGCAAACCAGCTCTGCCGTCGGGCCCTGCTGCGGATGTCACTGATTGCACTGCACAGTTGACCTTTGTGCGGTGTGATGCGGTGAGGATCTGTCTCTTCTCCCCTTTGGGGCTTAGATGCGAATGAATGTGTTCGAATGGATGAGTAAATGGGGAGTGTGTCGTCCTGTCTCGGCTACCTCCCTTTCCTTGGGGGAAGCAGCTTAGATATATTGCTAAACCAGTCATGTCCTTCTTATTTGCACTTCTATGTTGTAATGTGCCGCAGTCAGTGAAACATCTTGTTATGTGGAGACGAAAGTTTAAACTTGAGTTTTTGAGTTGCAACTGCTTGCTCATTTCTTGCCACTCAAAGTTTCCCTCATTTCTCTGGCCGCTCCGACAAGTAATACCGTAATGAGTTTCCTCGTTTCCTGTATCTATTTATACTCCGAGATGTCGGAGGGCCTGTAAATCAGCTGGATTGAAGTATCTGGCTTTCAGTTTGTCATTCACCATGCTTGTTTTGATGCCACCAGACCACTGAATGGATCTGACGCAAATAGACCCGCATGTCAGATGTTAAAGAATAACTTATTAACTCTGAGAACTCGGGAGGTTCCTCAGAGGAAAGCAAAATCGTCCATAGTTACCAGGGTATATCAATTGCCTCTGGAAGTTTAGCGATTAATGAGCCGCAGTGACTCTTGTGTCAGCAATTTTTTTTTCTCATTTCGTATTTCTTCAATAGCGTAAGTATTCATTGTGTGTGTGTGTGTGTGTGTGTGTGTGTGTGTGTGTGTGTGTGTGTGTGTGTGTGTGTGTGTGTGTGTGTGTGTGTGTGTGTGTGTGTTTTATACCTATATAAATACATACATACATACAGTATATACCACATGCGTATATGTCATAACTAATCGTCAGTCATTAGAATATTAACCCTCTTACCCATCAGTACGAGTACCTAAAGTGGGAGGATTCCAGAAACAGGAACACTGAAGTAAATCAGAAATGTCCTCAAACAGAGCGCCCAAAGAGATGAGCCAAACATCGGTTTATTACCCATTGAGAGAAATAGAAATGATGCTATTCAGGGAACATTTGTTTTTGCGTTGTGTTCTCTATATAGTATAAGAAATGTAGATATTCGTGAAAGATGTGTAAAGAGCCTACTGATCCGACGATAAAATTGCCTAATTCCTTAACAAGCACAATTTTAAACAGAAAACTGCACGGGTTCCCTACTAATTGATCAGGCCTTACAACTCTCCTCGATAACTGAGACGAAAAAATTCTGTCGGATGTCATGTACCAAGATATCCAGAAACTGTTTAATAAGGCCCAAAATCTAAGACAACTAGAAAACTAAAATTCCCACGGCCTCTCTAACAAATCATGTTCTTGAATTGGTGATTGGCTAACGAATCACAAGCAACGTGTAGTGGTAAACGCCAGTCATCAGAGTGGCTTGAAGTAACTGGGGAAATTCCTCAAAGGTCAAATCTAGGACCAGTTCTTTTCACTAATTATGTTGGTGATCTAGAATATAGACTCATCTCTGAGGTGGCGAAAATTGAAGATGACATGATGATTACAGGCAGAGTAATTTGTGGACTGTGAATCTATATAAAATAACTTGGATATGATGAGGGAACGGAATGAAAAATGTCAGATGAAATATAATGTCGATAAATGTAAGGTAATGAACTTTCGTGAAAGAAACATGAAATACGAATGTCGCATGTTGGATACCCGACTGAAGGAAGTAAAAAACGAGAAATATTTAGTAGTTATAAGAAGCGACCTCAAAAGCTACTTCTAAAAAAATATAACTGCCAGTTCGGCTTTTATCGCATCAAACTCTGATCATAAATACGGCTGATGTAATAAGCTCTCAACTTGATATGTTATTAGTTAGACCACACTTAGAATTCTGTGTGCAGCACTGGTTCCTGAACCTTGTCAGGACGAAGACAAAATCGGATGAAAAATTAATCCAACGAAGAGTGAAAAAAGAAATTAAATATATTCGCTCTCTTAAAAAAAAAGAAAAAAAAAGAAGAAAGGCAACGACTTAGAGGGGATCTAATACAAGTATTTAAGACTCTTAACAAAACTGACGATGTTGGATAAAAACAATGTGTGTGGAATAGAAGATGATACTGTTAATAAATATAACGGAATGAAGCATAAAAGTAAGAAATGCAACACTAATGTAGGACAAAATTACTTTAATATTCGTGTACTGGAACAATGGAATAAGGTACCAGTAACAGCAATTAGTGAAAAAACTATTGATATGTTGAAAATTGGGCTAGACTAAGATTTCAAGGCGATAAGCTATACCTAACTGAGTGTTGTTTATTTCCAGGTTGAAGTGTATATTGACGAGTGATACGTTTGCTTACATATCTGTCGACTAGATTGCTTAATGTACAGTTGTTCGTCTTCTGCCTCTTCTATAAAAACCTTAATGCTTTCTAGGAAGCATGATGTTTTTTCTATCTTTTTTTCTGCCGGTAGTACAGTATGTCGTGGTAAGTAGGGTAGAGCCTTCCTCTTTTCTTTTTCTCTTACATATTGGTTAAATCTCAGCATAATTAGCTAGAATATGTTTTTTTTTTTACAGATAACTTAGTCATGGGTTAATAGGCCTCCTGTTATGTGTATTTCCTATGTACTGAGAGAGAGAGAGAGAGAGAGAGAGAGAGAGAGAGAGAGAGAGAGAGAGAGAGAGAGAGAGAGAGAGAGAGATTACTCATCATTTTCCCCTTATAATGTTAGATACTGTGCATCTCTGTTGACTGAATATCATCCCATCCTCTTATTTAGTTAGCATAATACGTCACCATATGATGTCCTGGATAAAACTTAGGGGGAAACAATAACTAACCCGTGTGTCGACTTTTATTATTTCCACCAACGAAAATTGGAGGGTATGTTATCACCCCTGTTTGTCTATTTGTCCACAAGATATCTCAAAAAGTTATTGATGGATTTAATGGAATTTTGTGGGAACACGGGTCATGGGTCAAGGAAGAGGCCTTATGGTGGTGATCTGAGTTCGTGTCCCAGTTCAGTAATTTTTATTGTTTGTATTTCCACAAGAGATCTCAAAGGATTATTAATGGATTTTAATGAAGTTTTGTGGATATGTGGTTCAAACGCCATGAAAGAGGTGACTGAATTTTGGTGCTGATTTGTGTGGTATAGACTTTTTTGGAGGTATGCGCTCTCACAGTGCTGTTTACCTGTTCCGACTGTTGCACACCTGCGTTATTTTTAAGAAAGAATACAGGAAGCAGCCACTGACTTACTCTTTTATTGTTCTGTTCCCTTTATTTCATCTTAATAATAACACCCGCCAAACTTAATGTCAACGTTATTTATTTTGCCAACTGATGAACGTAATTCATTTTCGTTCAATAAGTTCCCGGTCATCCGCATAATTGGCCTAGCTTGCATGTTCGTCGTTTGGTATTTAATTATTGTGGTTCGGTATGTAAATGTTTTGAATAATGTTTTCGTAACTAAAACTGATGAAGTTCATGAATTTTCATCTTCAAAATACAGTGGAAACGCATAAAGCAATTTCCTCAATGTGCACTTGAAACATGCGGGTCCCCCCAATGCTTCATTACACTTTTTTTTTAATCTTAGAAAAATGCTATAATGATAGTTGGCAAGGCAATGCTGCTGATGTAGGAGAAGGCACATACAATCTCTTCCAGTATTTACCTTCACATGTATCACTGAACCCATCGACTTGTCGCAGAAAAAACAGCCCTGCTAATGCCATCACACAGTTCATCAATGAGACATCGTTAGTGTGTTTCAGTACTGACGGTAAGGTATGTGTGTCCCGATGATGATATGAGAGGGTCTGTGTGAAGCTGGCAATTGGGCATGGAATGTGTGCTTTCCGTTCCTCGACCACCACCGTCATTCCTCATTCCTGAAGCCCCTCATAAGCCTCATCTACCTTTCTAATCCCTCACCGTCTTAATGCGGCCTGAATCTCAGGCTCTCTCACTTTTTTCTTGCACTACTTTGATTATCAGGAGGTTGTAAGTTAATGATATCAGTTACTGGGTGTATGTATACTTCCCTTCCCCTCCCCTCTCTAACACACACACACACACACACACACACACACACACACACAGACACACACACACACACACATATACTATCTTATATTAACCGTAACACACACATCTTCATTCCCTACACTCCTCGTTCCACCATTTGCATCAGTAAGCATATAATTGGCTCATTTGTCGTGCAGAGCAAAGTGGCATTAGAGCGATGAAGCGCATTACTCTCTGGCTCAGAGGAAGAGTTTCCTTTATTCAGTCGAGCTCTTGACTCACCAAGACGTGGCAAGAGGAGTAGACAGTTACTCCCGCGAGGGTAAATAGCACGATTCCTTTTAATATTTTTAGTGGTATAATATGGGGTGGAGAAAGTGGTGTGTGTGTGTATGTGTGTATGTGTGTGTGTGTGTGTGTGTGTGTGTGTGTGTAAATAATTATGATGGCAGGAACAAGCTGAGAGTAAGTGTAACAGTAATGGGTGAGTTACATGAAGAGTTCCTTTGTTTATTACGCTATAATGCTTAGTTCTCATCCCAGTCAGGGAGGGCACATCGAGACGTTCAGCAGAGAGGCACTATTTGTTTATATGGTCGTACTCTTGAAGCTTCCCGTTGAAACATACTTTCTAGAAGTTTGTAGTCGAAACGTAAACGAATAAATCCCAGGTATTAGGTGTATTATTTATACAACTTTCCTCTCTCTCTCTCTCTCTCTCTCTCTCTCTCTCTCCACACACACACACACACACACACACACACACACACACACACAGAATGAACCCACTGGTTTTCATTGTCGTTGATGTGTGTGTGTGTGTGTGTGTGTGTGTGTGTGTGTGTGTGTGTGTGTGTGTAAATTTGGTCTCAAAATGCAAAATAGCCTTCCACTTCTGTTTTTTTTTTTTTTTTTTAAAGAATATTAACAAAGCTATTGCTTCGTTTGAAAAAGATATGATCATTGAAAACAAACATATTCACCAGAATGAACATCAACCAATTACTTAAACACAATTGACCAACATAGTGGAACACTCTAATAGTGGAAGACATGCTCCGTAAAATTTTTGAATGGTGCATGGTGAAAATTTGCTTCATTTCCCTCATAACTGCATTTCTTGTAATCTGGGTACTCATCGGTGCCAAAGTACTTGACAGTAGTACCAGAAACGACACATGAAATTCTTCTGTCGTCGTTATTATCGGACGTTACAGGGCTACTGATAAAGGAAAAACTTGATCACGAAGCAAACTGTTATCAGTTTTAGAGAACCTAATCAAATGCCCAACTGGAAAAGTCATAGTTCGGTAACAAAATAACGAAAGGGAAAAAACTTTCTAGAGAAGTATAAGAAGCAAAAGAAGTAACAGAAGTATTGCATTAGGCGGTCAAAAGAACAATGGTACTAATTAGGAGGAATGTCAATAAGAACTAATAAGAGGCAGAATTCCTCCTCATCAGCTCTTCCGTTTACGACAGGTGTGTGCGGTACTCGTGCTGCGGGTGTTGTGGCGACAAGGCGAGTTTACAAAGACTAGTTTCCTCACTGACCCAGGCCCAGCAAGTTCTATTCTCTGGTACTGTGAGCACTTGGGTGTCGTGAGCGGCCACTTGTTTATCCTAGCTGCCATCATAGTCTGGCTGCTTGCTCCTGCCATGGACCCAACAGGAATCTCTTGACACAAAAAGTTTACAGGGAGGTGAAGAACTTTCCTCCTTACGAACATTAGGCTATCCACTGTTTCTCCCAGTTGGCCACACCCATCTTCAAGTATTTGCTAGGTTTCGTGCACACCAGAAGTTCTTAATGTCGTTTGTTATTGCTCCTTCTCAGCCAGTATAAGAAGTTAAGGCTTGTTTCAGAACTACTTTCACCTCGCAGTCTCTGGAGGGAGGCAGCATTAACTTGGAACAACTCTTTACGGCTGTTTCATATATTTATTATTTTTAACTTGCAGAGTGCCCTTACATAAATACTCTCTGACTTTTGCTTAGAGCTATTGTTATTTATGCATTTTTTTTTATAGTAATCTTGCTCATTAGCATATTATCTTATTGCTAACTGCCTGAACCTCAATGCACGGTATAACAAAATTAATCTCCTTCACTCCAAAACCTTAAAGCATATATAAAAACCTACAGCAAGTGCCAATAAGCAAAATTTTTATATATGGCATATTCCGACATACAGTATATCAGAGGCAAGGTGAACTGTTCATTTCATCTGATATTAAGACATCCTCCTGTACTTCATTAGTTAAACATCAGGAGGGAAGTCGGTCTCGTTCCCTTCGTCATCTGTGTTCGACAATGATATGAGATTAGAGATACTGACACAATGGTTTCTCGGTGCTAAATGTGATAGAAGTCAAATAGGAAAAACCTGCTCTCTCAAACGCATTACGATTCTAGTCCAAGAGGCTGGCGGAGGATATCTGTTACGTAAAATGCTTCCAGGGACGTGGGGCGGTGTCCTACGGCTAAAATAAATTGGGCTACAGTAGTCTAGCTTCGGTTCAACTGGAGCATCCAAAAAGAAGAGGGTGCTACCATTTTCCTTTTACACACCTGTCGTTTAGATTAGTAATTCTTAACGTACGTCATATTTCTAGGCGGCCAAATGGAAAAGATGGAACATTAGATGGCCCACAGTAGGTTTCTGAAGGGGGATCTCTTAAACTTAGCTGCGAGGAGTATGATAATTTTTTTCATAATGGTCTCATTTCATTCTCTAGTAGCATAATTACTGAAAATTAACAATATATATATCAGCGAAAAAGTTTGTATTATTATGAAATTTTATATTCACGAGATAGAAACCGTAATGTTATAAACGTTATGAGGAGCCATACCCGGGCAACTTGCCTCATTCAGCAACGTACACTTAGTCGTTAAACTGCTTACAACATGGGACACTCCAAGTGCATTTGTTTACGTTATTTTCCTTTTTTCCCAACAAAATGAATGATTTCAACAACAGATTCACATTTCAACATTGCTAATCCAACTAACAAAAGCTATGAGGGAGGCAAGAGAGGTAAATGAGACTCAGAAGACCATAAACAAAAGAACGTTTGAGAAACCCTGGCTTTGGTCGCACTGATGGAATGAAGAACCTCGTGTACGAATGTCATCATCCGTTCGGAAATGAGTTTGATTTTTATACACTGAATCACTGAATATTAAGGATATTGACATCTATTGTGTAAGAGGTGACTGTATCACTGGTATAGTAAAATTTATCCAGTATATTGAATTACCACAAGTCAACACATTCAATACAGCCAATCACATACAATACAGCCAATCACATTACTTCCAACACCGAAACAGTATTGCAACACACAGACAAGTATTCACATGCTATAGGTTCCCTGAGTATTTAGTGGCAATTCTTACTCGGGAATTATTTTATTTTATTGTACTTTTTTAAAATTAAATTTACAACTAATTATGTCTTGAATATGAGTACAACGTGGAGCACTGATGAAACGCCTGAGCCGCATGGTATTGACTATGTCTTCATTGAAATATATGTATATATATATATATATATATATATATATATATATATATATATATATATATATATATATATATATATATATATAAACAGCATTCTTGCCGTCGCAGATTAAGAAACTTATTCCATACAAAGGCTCCCAAACAAAACCACACAAGACCAATTAGTACGTGCCTTCTTGGCTGTATGCTTTGGAGTCGTTTGTGTCACAAGTGAACGACGTATCATCAGTCACGGTATGTTTCGGGGCACCAGTAGGTATTATCCGCTAGAAAAAGATGACGTACTGTATTGATTTCATCGAAAAAGGACCCTCTTAACAAAATGGTTAACGGAGGCTCAGTTCCCTTCAGCTCAGAAAGTCTCTCCTATGCAAAAGAAAACCGAAAGGAACAAATGTGAAGAAAGAAAGACGTCATAGTAGTAAAGAGGTCTGCATACTAATGACGGGATCAGTGTTTTCTTTATACGAGTAACGTATGAAAATACCTTCTGAATGTTGATCGTCGAAAATTCAGAGGGCATATATACACTTTGCACAAAAATTACAGCCTTCACCAAGCATATATGGTCAAGGTATAAATACTGATGTGGCACAAACGCCAGACAACGTTGAACCTCTGGCGGAGATTTATTTACGAGTATATACAAATCGTCACCCGCAGCGTGGGGAAGGTAAGCACAGGATTAATCTATCTATCTATCTATCTATCTACATATGTGTGTGTACATATACAGTATGTATATCGTCTGATTCATTATGCTCAGTTGTAATTATTTGTCAAGTATTACTTAAGGAAGTATGCAGTTCATTGAAGAATGAGATAAATATATATATAACCGAACTTACACTGTGGATACAGTGTGCATATTGATAAGGCAGAGCATTATCGTGACTGAATTTAAAAGGAAGACGTGGCATCTGGTGACACGAAGAGGCAATGTTGACTGAGCCTCGTGTTTGCGTTTGCTGGGAACACATCACATGGATGCCAAGTTACTTCGCCTGTGCACATCTTACCCTAATTTTTATACAAAGTGTTTTAGGTCTACTGTGATAAAATTTTTGACAAATCTCTTTTTTTTTTTTTTTAATGACCGTCACAAATAATATTTACCTATGTGCCAATCGTCATCTTAAACGAACACGGCGAGTACACGAGTATAGCGTCCAGTATGTAGCAGTAATGTATTATGGTTCTATCCCTGAAAGCTTTCAGTGTAGGATGAATGGACACTAGAACACTGGCTGGGTATTGATGATGGCTGCACGTCTTGTGATTGATCTGCGTAGCCTTGTGTTATCATAACAATGTAATAATTCCAAGGCACATGGAATAACGAAAAATTTCAGGATTACCTATTTCAGCAATACACTAAAGGGTTGGTTTATGATTCTGGAATTTTGCATGTCAACAGTGGAGGCGAAAACGCTTCGCCATAGCCCATTTAGAGTTAATTCGAGTGAGTCCAGTGCTAATATTTTTCGAATGAGACATGAAATAGAGGTTAATGACAAAGAAGAGTTTAGTCTGAGCGAATCTGAGAATATTCGGTCAATGATGAAATATTTTTTACTGATGAATAACTGAGTCGAATTTATCCAGTTTAAGCCTACTCCATCCAATTCCAGCAGGTTCCCTAAGCGATGCAGCCTGCTTTGCGTAGTGTTAGATCTTCAGGGTGGATGAGTACATTGCATAAACGCATTTTAGACTACAGCGACTGTTTTTACAGAATAACAGTGCCATGGTTCAAGACTGCAATAATAAAATTAATTACACTACACCCACCCATTATAGAACCTGACCAAAAATCGGCTGATGAAAGTTGTCAGAACATTTAAATATTTATCACAAACATTTTGGTTTGTCAAGTTGGTGACATGGAGTTCTGCTTCAGAAGTTTATGTCACTTTTTAACCTGTCACGTCCCGACCGATTTTCAACCACTGACTCACCCCAGTCCTGACCAATTTTGGAAAATAATTTTTTTGGCTCAAACCTCCGCTTTTGGTGAGAAACAATGAAAATTCATAGAGAAATCGCTCACCTGAGGTTTAAAATACTCGATACAGAGAGCAGTACTCCTTACCTTACTGGGTTTTCTATCAGGCTGGCTCCAAAGAAAACGAGTTCTATGGGAGGGTAACTATTCCACACCACTCATAAACGGTATTTATTTATTTATTTGGCACGAATTTATATGCAGTACGAGAGTAATTTGTTTTCAAACACTAATATAGGCAATATAAGCATTGTTTCACTCACTAACACATCAACATACCTGACCTTTTTTGGCGACATTACCTGATCATCATTTCTGACTGTTTCTTCCTCTACTACTACATAAACTTTGTCCTCCACATCGTCATCGATTGGAGAATCACTCTGGCCCTGAATGTCTTTATTGGTCAGGGCACTGGTAACAGGTGAATTGCTGAGACAATGGCGTGGGAAGGTCATGCGGGGTAAGGCATTGTCCCTGCCTGGAATCTTGTAGAGGAATGGAGGAAAGTGTCCCGTGTATACGTACAAAAAATCATGCGCGAAAATTGAAAATTGTGCATATTATGAACCTTGCAATTGCGTGACGTACCAGTACGTCAACGGGTCTAGCTGGGACAAAACGTTGCAACGTACCCGTATGTCGATGGGATGCCTCGGATTAATGTCAAGGCTATTCAACACTGACTTGCTTCGGTACAGTAAACATATGTCTTCTATGGATATGTTGGTGAAATTATAAATTTTGAATGTCTACCACTATGCTTGATTGTTACCACCAATTTTGTATGTGTATATATCGTCATTACCGTACTCTCTGAACACACACACACACACACACACACACACACACACACACATACACACACACAAATATCGTGAGCCGAAGGTATACCAGTGGTAAAAAATCCATTGCATTTTATAACAGAATATAGGAACAGTCATTTACCACAATGGAGTATGTATAATTGGATTACCGTGTTCTAAAATTTGCACACAGTATCACTTATGATGAATGATCAAACCATCAGCTCCTCCCTAACCCCGTAAAACACACACACACACACACACACACACACACACACACACACGTAGAGGGATTCAACCGAGTAGGACATGCGACATCGGCGCTCCGTACCGAACCAACACGGCCAGTGGCATTACCTAAATTAGTATCTTTGCATGAGTCAAGCTCTGTACTAGGTTAGACTAAATGATTTTTCAGTATTAAAAGAAAAAAAAAAATAAGTTTAAACAAGACTTGTTCAAACAGGAAAGAAAAACAAGACGAATGAATATGCTGAGTCATCTGAGGTTTGTTTAGACTACAACAACACGGGGATTGTAAGTATATACTTTGCACTTTTAGTATTACAAAATGGATACATACTTTAGTAAAGCAAATTTGGAAAAGAAAAGGGATAAAAGTAAAAGCAAAATGATGATTTCAACCAAGAACTGGTTGAAGTGGAGACTCACAATAGACTGGTTGAACGTGTAAACAAACTAGAAATGGCTTTCAAGAATGAAATTGATGAAATAAAGAAGCAGATGCATTTGCAAAAGGAAGAAATAGAAAAACTAGGAAGGGAGGCCAATAAGAAAGAAACAACCTTCAGTGAACTAACAGTGGAATTGAGTACACTTAGGAAGAAAGTGAGTGAAATGGCAAGTACAGTAGTCAATCACGAGAGTGTTATGGAAGAGTTAAAAAATGACACAGAGACAATTAGGCAAGTAAGCAGTCTTATTGACCAGAGCAGTGATACTGAGGAGAAGATAACACAGGTGAATGAAACTGTGCAAAGCTACAAAAATGATGTGGAAACCACGTATGCTGAAATGGTGAAAGTAAAGAAAGACTTAGAAACAAGGGTGGAGGAAAAAAGCATTAAAAAGGAAGTGAAAAGAATAATCCAAAACAATCCAAAGTTAGTCAAAGATTCAGTAGATATAAACAAATCTATAGTAATCACTGGTATAGAAGAGGAAGATCTAAAAAACAAGATCATAAGAGACAAAAAGGAGATGGCAAATGTAATGAGCTTACTGAAGGAAGTATCAGAGGAAATCTGTAGTAAAGACATAGAGGAACACAAAAGGTTAGGGAAATATGAGAAAAGCAAGACAAGACCTCTAAAGGTGACTTTCCAGAGTGTAAACACTGTGGAAGAGATACTAAAAAATGCAAAGAATCTTATGGAAAAAGAGGAGTTCAAAAATGTATGGACAAAAAGATGCCTAACACAAGAGGAACTGGAATTACTGAAAGAGAAAAGGGAGGAAGCAAAAACAAAAAATGAGGGAAGATCAGAAGAGGAGAAGAAGAAATTTTTTTACAAAGTAATAGGATTGCAGGTACGAAAGTGGTACACAAACAGGATGGAATAAAAAGGAGGAAGGTAGTAGAACCATGTCATGACAAGTATATAAACAAGAAGATAAAGTTGATGTACTCAAATGTGGATGGAATGGTATCTAAATTACTAGAGATGAATGATTATGTCAGAGAAAATGAACCAAAAATAATATGCCTAACTGAAACAAAATTAACACCAAGGATATCCAATGACATACTAAACTTAGAGGAATACAGTATATGGAGAAGAGACAGATTTTTAAAAAAAGGAGGAGGAATGATAATGTTAACTAAGAAAAATCTAAAAGTCAATGAAATAAAACTAGATATACCATCACAAGTAGAACTGATTGCAGTAGAGATCAACACATCTGAAGGTAAAGTAATTGTAGCCAATTTGCACATGCCACCCAGATCAAACACATGGGAAAGAGATGAATATGAGGACCTGGCAGAGAGTACAATTCAGAGTTTAAGATCATTACTACATAAAATGGAAGAGAAATCAGAAAGAATTATACTAACTGGGGATTTCAATACAAATATAAATTGGAATACTCTAGATATAATTAGCCAAGAAAGCTGTTGGGACCAAAAGCTCCCAGATCTCATACAAGAGTTCTTCCTAACGCAACATGTGAGGGAAACCACCAGAAAAAGAGGACTTGATGTACTGTCAGTGCTAGATCTAATATTTACTAGGCAAGAAAATGATACTGACAGTTTAATATATCACCCTCCACTCGGCAAAAGCGATCATGCAGTACTAAATTATAACTTCAGGATAGCATATGACATAGTAAACAGCAATGACAGTTACAAAAAGAGCCTAAACTATAAAAAGGGAAATTATCAAGACCCAAAGAAGTATTTCTTAGAAGCTGATTGGGAAAATGAGCTTAGAGGACAAGATTTAAATGCTGTATATAAAAAATTCTGTGAATTTTATGAAATAGGAGTCCAGAAGTACATCCCACAGCACAAAGAAGCAGATAAGAAAATACAGAAATGGTTCGATACAGAATGTAAAAAATCAAAAGAAAGAAGATATTTGTTGTGGAATAGATACAGAAGACATAATTGTGAAAGGGCGTACAATAATTACAAACAGGCAAGAAACGATTATACAAGAATAAGGAGGGAAGCACAAAAACAGTTTGAGGAGGATATCATAAATAAAAGTAGTGATCAACCAAAGCTGTTTTACAGCTATATCAGAAGCAAAACCAAAGTAAAAGATATAATACAATCAATTACAGACGAGGGAATCACTTATACACAAGAGAAGAATATTTGTGAAGCACTAAATAAGAATTTCCAATTAGTTTTTACAGAAGAAAACAATTTTGAGAGGGACTATGTGGAACATGCATGTCCACACATACTACCAGATATACAAATAGCAGAAAAAGTAATACAGGAGGAGTTAAGTAGATTAGACAGAGGAAAAGCAAGTGGTCGTGATGAAATTTCATGTTGGGTACTACGAGAATGTGCAAAGGAGTTAAGTAAACCATTATTTTTAATTTTCAAGAAATCCTTGAGTCAAGGTAAACTACCTGATATTTGGAAAGAAGCAAATATTGTCCCCTTATTCAAGAAAGGAAATAGACAAAATCCACTCAACTACCGACCAGTATCACTGACCAGTGTTGTAAGCAAGGTATTAGAAAAGCTTATAAGAAAAGCTTGGGTAAACCATCTAGAAGAACACAGTATGATAACAGAAAGACAGTTTGGTTTCAGAAAAGGAAAATCATGTGTTACTAATCTGTTGAGCTACACTGACAGAGTAACAAACACAGTACAGGAAAGGGAAGGATGGGTGGACAGTATCTATTTAGATTTCAAGAAAGCTTTTGACACAGTACCACACCAAAGACTTTTATGGAAGCTGTACCATCAAGGAGGAATAAGAGGCAAACTGTTTTGTTGGATGCAAGACTTTCTCATAAAAAGAGAAATGAGGACAGTACTAAGAGGAAACTACTCATCATGGAAAGAAGTGACTAGTGGAGTACCACAGGGTTCAGTGCTGGCACCAATCATGTTTTTAGTTATATAAATGATATAAACAGTAACACTGGAAATGAGAGCTATCTGAATATGCTTGCAGATGATGCAGAAATACAAAGGAGAATTACTAACACAGACCCTTGTAAAGAGCTACAAGAAGAATTAAATAAACTTCATGAATGGAGTAGTACATGGCAAATGGAATTCAATGTGGACAGGTGTCATGTAATCAAGTTTGGTAAAAGTGGAAAAAGACCTGATTGGGATTATAAGTTAGGGAATAAAACCCTATACACATCAGAAAGAGAGAAAGACCTAGGTTTGATTATCAATAACAGACTATCTCCGGCTGACCACATCAGCGAGAAGGTACGGAACATGTATACACTGCTTGCAAATATGAGAATAGCATTCACATACATAAATGAAGACATGCTAAGAAGGATAATAACATTATTCATTAGACCAACCCTGGAATATGCATCAGTAGTCTGGAGTCCTCATCTCAAAAAGCACATAGACAAGATTGAAAAAGTTCAAAGGGCCGCTACAAGATGGATACCAAGCTTAAGGGACCTAAGCTACGAAGAAAGACTAAATAAACTGAATCTACCAACACTACAGGAGAGAAGGAGAAGAGGTGACATGATAATGCTATATAAGTGCATATCAGGGAAGGAGAAACTAGACATAAATGATTACTTAACATGTGGAGAAGCATCAGCAAGAGGACACTGCAAAAAACTGCATAAGAAGAGAGGTGATAAAGACGTAAGGAAATTCAGTTTCCCAAACAGAGCAATTGATCAATGGAATGCACTTCCGAATGAAATAGTGTGTGCCAAAACAATTCACAAATTTAAGGATATGTACGATAAATATGGTTTAAGACACGAGACAGTACGAGCTTGACTCATTCCTGTAAAGATACAATTAGGTAAGAACAATTAGGTAAGAACACACACACACACACACATATGCTCCTCTTGTCTGGTACAGTCAAACAGCAGGTCGGTACTGCTAACTTCATAACGATGATAATGAAACTTACCGCCCAACGTTGTCGCCACAACGACAAGAATTCGTACCTGTGAGAACGATTAGCAATGTAATCAACAAAATGCCAGTAAAATAGTGTGGATAATCTGTCTGTCAAAATCTGTGTGTGTGTGTGTGTGTGTGTATATATATATATATATATATATATATATATATATATATATATATATATATATATATATATATATATATATATATATATATATACCGGCGTATGTATGTATGTAGGTAAGTGTACGTAGGTATCTGTGCTTATGCCAGTTTATGGCTACCTTCTAAGAACGTAAGAAACGAATTATTGTGAATTACTGAAGGCTGTGTACAGTACCTCCTCCCCAGTAACTGAGCGCTTCGGTAATGAAAGGGTTAATCTCAGTAAAAATAGAAACAAACAACTGTTTCAGTAAATTCATGTGAAATAAACGTCTCGTGGATCACTGCCATTGCTACCCAATCCAGTGATAATTTTTCTTCTTTGTTTATGACTGGAAGAGTAATGAAGAATAGATATATATCTCCGGAAATTTACATAGGTTCGGTTGACCTGCATTCAAATTATTACCTGTCGTTCCCCAATGAATAAGCACACACACACACACACACACACACACACACACACACACACACACACACTTCCATTCATTGTATTGACACCGGGGTGTTATAATACGTTCCGACCAACCCTTAAATCCTTCACTATTTTTTTTTTTTTAATCATACTACCACCAGAGAATTTTATTACACTTCAGGGAAAACTGAAAGGATTAGACAATCTTTATTAAGCTTCCAATTATGGAAGATCCCCCGAAGGTAACTGATATCGTCAGTTCATAGCAAGAATGAAACAAAAAATTATATTCTAGGACTGAACGGTTTGATCGTTTTGCTACTCATAGCCTCATATCTCAACAAGAGAAGTGGGAGAAGAGTAGAGAAAGAAAATAGACCAGTGACTTACCATTTCTCTCATTCAGTTTTCCAGAGATATCAAAGAACTTAGCTTCACATTTCATTGCCATATGTGAAGTTGGGGAACTGGGTGGTTATTAAAAATTCTTTCCTTCTGTCAGTGTCTTGTATCTTGGAATAATTCCATATTTCGGATCTTTATCATCTGACGTCAGAAAGCAGGAGGGACTGTTGACGTCTCTGCATAAACGTGTTTTTCACGAAATACCCAGTACTGTTTGTCTTTTTGTCTGTACCATGGTTAATGTGAATAGATTTTTATAACCTCTCTTCAACAAAACAATACTTTCAATTTCTTCATTCCCCACCTCGGTATTACAAAGGGCGACAGAGGAAACAAACAAAAGCACCAGGTATGGGAGCTTAGAAAGCTGACAAAAATGAGCGAAGTGGATGAAGCGTCCATAATGAATAAATAGAACTGGTGTAACTCCTGGAAATGAAGATTACAAGAGAGGGTGGAGTTAGGCTAATATTTTTACACACATCCTAATTAGCTTAATGCATAAATTATTTAGCAAAAAGGAAAATTTTTAGCAATACAACAGGAACAATGAAAAAAGGATGTGTATACATAAGCTTGGGTTCTTGTGTATACAGAGGGAGAACTGTTAAAACAAACAATACAAAAACGTGAAGTATTGTCAATTTTTAGAGAGTCTTAGTGCAGGTGATGACTCCCACAGCAGTTGGGGTGTTGGTGTTGGTGTATGGGAGGGGGTGGAAGACAGGCAAAGGACTGTGAATAGGGTGGAAGGGACTGGTGAATGTGGAATGGGAAAAAGTTGCAGGGAAGTCACGAAATTTAGAGATATGATTATTTCCTCATTCCTCTCTATTTTGACAGAATACATTTTCTATTATTTTAACTCTTCATACGCATTCAGTAATGCTCCAGTATTCATAGAACTGGCAGGAATAGAAATTTACTAGGGTTAGGTTAAAAATAAAAAAAAAAAGTCGATTTTATAGGTAGGCAAGGTTTGATGCCAATGATGCTCCGGTGAGATCCAAAGGATGTTGCATTCGTTGTTCCCCTAATTTTGCTACATTTGGTTTGGGTGGTTTCTTCATTCCCTTTCCTTATGCCAAAGTTACGTCCGAAAGAAGCTAAAGTTGGGTTTGAAGGACGCCCAGGTGAAGACCAAGAGACTGTGGTCAGGATCTTAGAATGTCATTTTCCAGTAAAGATCGCTATTTCTCACTCTCTCTCTCTCTCTCTCTCTCTCTCTCTCTCTCTCTCTTTTCCTCCTGGATTGATTTATATTTAATCATTCAGTTCTTGAAAAGTATTAACTAAAATAATCTTGCTACTCTTGCTACTGATAAGCGATTCAGCTTAGGAGCGACCTCTCCACGCAAAAGAGTTGTAAACCTTATTTCTTAGGATTCCTTTAAACACGTCTGGTATTTTAACAATTTAATTCTTGTTACCGCTCAATGGCTTAAATCAGTTAAGGAGTAGTGTGTTTATCAAAAGGCTAATTTTCTGATAAGCACGTCGACGGACTGTTATGAATCCATCAGAAGAAGAATAAAGACAGACGTCAAGTGAGCTAGCTAACTGGCGGAGTTTAATATGTGGCTCTTAGCTGATTCTATGAATATCAGAGTCTACCACAACTGGTTGAAATCATAGGGATAAAATCGTATGTGTTTTTCCCAAACTTAGCGGGTTCACGCGGTCAAAGACATTCCGTAAGTTAGTAAAATTATTCGGACATACTCTTATTAAGTTAGAGATAGTGATGGTCCACAAATATCTAAATAATTAATTTAAGCTGCAATTTCTTTTAACGTAAATTCCGATTGCATTTCATTTTCTTTTTCTGTGTTTGCAGAACATCCATGAAAATATTGTAATTCTCACTGCCTATAAAACAGCTCTGTATAGCAACAGGAAAATGTTGGAAGGAATCAAAAGTGAAAGCCCTCCAAGTTATTCCTTCTAAGGAAAGACAAAGAAACGAAACTGACACAAGATATGTTCATTTTAAAGACTCTTTCTTGTTAACCACTAGGTAAGGAAGTCATGAATGTGTAAAGTTTTCAGTTTATGCCACTTCTTCTTTTGGTTATATCACAACGGGGAAAGAGATTCCATAGCTCAGTACTTTAACAGTAGGTTGTTTAACTTTTTGCTAAGAATTACATGTTAATGTGGCTTGATCCGAGGTAAGTCGAGAATACTGTCAGTACTTTATATTCCATTTACGACTGATATAACTTATGTGTCGCATACTAATGTTTCTCGGTCATACACACGAGACCATTATACATACTGCAAGGCAAACAGTGCCGTGTCACTCACAAGTTACCCTTGTTATCATATCCACTGTACCGTGCAGAAACGTACACTCTTGTACCACACATCCAATTTATATTTCCCACCACGTCACCATGTACCACACTACATCACCATGAACCCTACTACCACACAATGAACCACACCACTAGGGTACGAGCATGTACCAGACCACATCACTATAAAAATTACGAGTTCCACATTACTACATCATGTAATATCACACCACCACACAGTGTACCACAACCATCACACCAAGCACTACACCATCATACCATGATGGTTACCGAATGACCAAAAAAAAAAAAACTTCTACCCACTTCCCCGCCACTGAACCACTCCCCTGGGACTGTCTGACCTGCACTCATGTTTAGCTCTCCCTGAAATAAATTTATCCCCATGAATTCCCTCTTGTATTTCTTTCTTGTTTTTGGTGCTACATTGCGTTTTTCTTTTCCCCTTTCGTAATTCCTCTCAGTCCTCTTTTACATATTCTGAGTGTGTTTTTTCCCTTCTATATACTTTGTACATATTTTCTCCCATACTTTCACTATAGTCATTCTTATATTTTGTCACTGCCTACATTCTTCTTTGCTAATGGCTTTTATCTCCTCTCATGCACCTTACAGTCCAACACTTTTTTTTTACTTTGATTTTCTCCAACCTATTTTTCCAGTCATTTGAATGAATCTAGTACTTTTCTGATTCTTAGAGATACGTTTATAAGTTATGTAAACTTTGGGCAATTTAGTAATACTCTCCATCCATCTCTGATGTACGACCATCCCCCCCCCTCTCTCTCTCTCTCTCTCTCGATATATATATATATATATATATATATATATATATATATATATATATATATATATATATATATATATATATATTTATATATATATATATATATCTTTGTTTACAAAGTATGACTCGCGAGATCCATACTGGACTGGTTCTCTCTTCGTTTTTCCATCGCAGATAAGCTACGCATATTTATTAAGGGAAATACCGACCCAAGCGGAAGAGAAGCTTTCACGACTGGCATGAGACAACCACTCTCATATGCACTGCCCTGAGAAGCACACCAACCTCACCTGTATTAAACAACGCAAAGTAACGCTGAAGAAACATGACACTTTATTCCACATCACCGCCGAATTTCATACCCCCTCTGGGGGTAAGGGGGTTTTCAAGAATACTTCCCCAGTATCCCTGCTTGTCGTAAAAGGCGACTAAAAGGGTTGGCGGAGGGTTAGTGCCCCTCCCCGGAAAACAACTAACTAAAAAAAACAAACAAGAAGCCTCGGACAAGGACTGACCAAACGTTGACGACCAAGGACCGGACAAAGGACATTGCAATTGGAACTTGGAATGTAAGGGGAGCAAATGATGAGGTGAAAGAGAGAGAGATTGTCCAGGTGCTTGAGAATGCGAAAGTGGATGTATGTGGAATAACTGAAACAAAATGGAGAGGAGAAAGTGTGAGAGAATGGGAGCATGGATGGGGTATATGTGCAGGAGTAGGTGAGAATGAGAGGGCAAAGGAAGGAGTATGTATAGTTGTGAGTAAAAGATGGAAGAGGAGCATAAGACAGTATGGATCAGTTGGATCAAGGATTGTGTGGGTAAAGTTGAAAGTTGGAATACAAATGTGGGCGATTGTGTGTGTGTATGCGCCAACGCAAGATCGTGCTAGAAGAGTGAGAGAAGAGTTCTGGACAAATGTAGAAGTGTGCATGGAAAAGTTTGGAAGGAATGAGAGAGTGTTTTTGATTGGTGATATGAATGGTAAAGTTGGGAATGTGAAGGTGGATGGAATAGTTGGTAAGTGGGGTGTGCCTGCTGAGGTAGATGAGAATGGGAGTGCGTTAGTGGACATTTGTGCTGGGAGGGGGTTGGTGATAGCCAATACCCTCTTCAGGCATAAAATGATCCACAGGTATACATGGCGAGTGATGAGAAGGGTGGGTGGTGAACTGAGTGAAAGGAAGGCAATGATTGATTATGTGTGTGTGGATGAAAGGATGCGAAGATGTATATTGGATGCAAGAGTTTATAGAGGCTGGGGGAGTGGACTTTCTGACCACTACTTGGTGGTGGCCAGAATTAAAGTTCAAGTAAGATGAAGGAATAGAAGAAGGGAAAGACGAGAGGAAGGAGTAGTTGCAAGGAGAGTGGAAAGGTTACAAGAGGATGAGAAAAAGGCAGAGTATAAGAGAGAAGTGGAGGAACGATTGGGCAAATATGAATTGGAGCAGATGGGGGACGTGGAAGGTGTGTGTAGAATATTTACAGAAGAAATATGTGCAGCATGTGATGTGGTGTGTGGAAGGAAGAGAAGACGGAGGGGGGTGCAAGGAACAGCATGGTGGACTGAAGAGGTGAAATGGGCTGTGGCACAAAAGAAGAATGCATACAATGAATGGATGAGAAATAGGGGCGTGGAAGAAGTTGAGAGGCGGAAGAGAGAGTTATATGTAGAAAGAAAGAGAGAGGTGAAAAGATTAGTAAGAGAGAGTAAGAAGAGAGTGGATGAGGAATTTGGAAGGAATTTGAGTGTAAAGTGGAGGGACTGTAAGAAAATGTTCTGGAAAGAGGTGAAAAGAGTAAGACAGGGTGGAAGTGAAGTTAGCAGGGGAGTGAAAGATAAAGATGGTAGATTACTAGTGGAGAAGGGAGAAAAAGTGAGCAGATGGAGAGAACACTTTAAGGAATTGTTGAACGTGGAGGATGGAAGTAATGCGAGTATAACTGGCTGGGGAATGGCTGGGAGAAGGAGGGAGGTGAGAATACAGGAAGAAATCAGTAGGATAGAAGTTGTGGAAGCAATTAAGAAAGTTAAATCAGGGAAAGCCCCAGGAATTGATGGAGTGTGTGGTGAAATGCTGAAGCATGGGGGAGAGATAGTAGTAGAATGGATGTGGAAGATGTGCAGATTGGCCTGGGAGGAAGGTAGAGTCCCGGAGGATTGGAAGTCAGGTATAATTATTCCCTTGTACAAAGGAAAAGGGGAAAAAGAAGTGTGTGGTAATCATAGGGGCATTTGTCTTCTTAGTATAATAGGAAAAGTGTATGGTAGGATACTTATTGACAGAGTTAGAGAAAGAACAGAGAAATTAGTTGGAGAAGAACAGGGAGGCTTTAGGAAGGAAAGAGGTTGTGTAGATCAGATATTCATTCTCAGATCTTTAGTGGAAAAGTTTCTAGAGAAGGGAAAGAAGTTGTATGCAGCTTTCATGGATTTGGAGAAAGCATATGACAGGGTGGATAGACTAGGATTGTGGAAAGTGTTAAGAATATATGGAGTAGATGGGAAGTTGTTGAATGCTGTGAAGAGTATGTACGATGGTGCGAAGGCTGCAGTGCGTGTGGATGGTGAACTAAGTGAATTTTTCTCTTTGAAAGTTGGGTTGAAGCAGGGATGTGTCATGTCTCCATGGTTGTTCAATCTGTACATGGATGGGGTAATAAAAGAGGTACAAGGTAGGGTAGTGGATGTCGGAGTGGCCCTGGTGAGAGAGGATAGTGTTTGGAAACTCCCTGTACTGTTGTTTGCAGATGATACTGTGTTGTTGAGTGAAGGCGAAGGGGAGCTGCAAGACTTGGTGGATGAGTTTGAGAGTGTGTAAGAAACGGAATCTAAAGGTGAATGTAGGGAAGAGTAAAGTGATGGTCTTTGTGAGAGGTGAAGTCAGTGAATGTACAGCGAGGTTGGATGATGAGGAATTGGAAAATGTGAGTACGTTTAAGTACTTGGGTAGTGTGATGAGTAAGGATGGAGGTTTGGAGGGTGAAGTGCTTGAAAGGGTACAGCAGGGAAGAAAGGTTGCTGGTTCTTTGAAAGCAGTGATAAGAAACAGGGAAGTGAGCATGGAAGTGAAAAAGTTACTACATGACAGTATTGTGATACCAACTCTAACGTACGGAAGTGAAACTTGGACGTTGTTGGAGGGACACAAGTCAAGAGTGAGAGCCGTGGAAATGAGTTATTTAAGAGGAGCCTGTGGAGTCACATGGAGAAACAAGCTGACGAATGAGGATATAAAGGAGCGTTGTGGTGTTGATGTGAATGTGATAGGAAGCGTTATGAGGAACACACTGAGGTGGTTTGGCCATGTGGAGAGGATGGAGGGTGAAAGACTGACGAAGAGAGTGTATGTGAGTGAGGTGGAGGGGGAAAGAGGGAGGGGGAGGCCGAGGATGAGATGGAGAGATGGGGTGGAGAAGTATATGAGAGAGGGGTGTGTGAGTTGGGAGCAGGGGAGTGAAATGGCGGGGGACAGGGCGACTTGGAGGCGATTTGTTTGTGGCCACCCCAAACGGGATTGAGGCGTCT
>NC_136976.1:25547437-25599937 GCF_032717465.1 Coenobita brevimanus | reverse complement strand
TCTTCACTTTTCCCATTGATAACGAGAAGCGACTGGATTCATTATACAACTTAGTTTTTGAAGATTTGGAGCAGATGGGGAAGGTGGATGGTGTGTGCAAGATAATCACAGAAGAAATCTGTGCAGCAACTGAGGTGGTATGTGGGTGAAGAGAAGACCTACGTGAGTGAAGAAACAGTATGGTGGAATGAAGAGGTGAGACAAGCTGTGGTGCAAAGGAAGAAAGCATACGGTATAATGAGTGGATGGGAAGCAGAGGCATGGGGGAAGTTGAGAGATCGAAGAGAGTTATATGAACAGAGGAAAAGAGATGTGAAAAGATTAGTAAGGGAGTAAGTAGAGGGTGGGTGAGGAATTTGGAGGGACTTTGGGTGTTAAGTGGAAGGAATGTAAGAAAATGTTCTGGAAGGTAAAGAAAGTTAGACAGGGTGATAGAGAATTTAGTAGGGGAGTGAAAGACAAAAACTGCAGACTGATATTGGAGATGAGAGTAGAAGCGAGCAGATGGAGAGCACACAAAAAGGAACTATTAAACATACGGAATAAAAATAATGCGAGTAAAAGTGGCTGGGGAATGGCTGGGAGAATGAGGGAAGTGACAAGAGAGGAGAGATCAGTAGGATGGAATTAGTGGAAGCAATGAAGAAAGTCGCAATGGGGAAAGCCCCAGGAATTGATGGAGTGTGTGGCGAAATGCTGAAACATGGGGGAGAGACAGCAGTAGAATGAATATAGATGTACAGACTGGTTTGGGAGAAAGGTAGAGTCCCGGAGGATTGCTAAGCAGGTATAATAATTCCCCTGTACAAAGGAAAAGGGAAAAAGAAGTGTGTGGTAATCATAGTGGCATTTGTCTTCTCAGTGTAATAGGAAAAGTATATCGTAGGTTACTTATTTACAAAGTTAGGGAAATAACAGAGCAATCAGTTGAAGAAGAACAGGGAGGTTTTAGGGAGGGAAGAAGTTGTGAAGATCAGATATTCATCCTTAGGTCTTTAGTGGAAAAGTTTCTAGAAAATGGTGTTCCGAGATGGGAGTAGGCAACACAAGATAACTGAATCTGACTGCATAAACACTGAGAAAAACAAAGTGAAAAGGGACTGAACAAATAGTTAAGAGATGAAAACAGTCAAAAAAAAAAAACACTAACTCCCATCTCTCAACACAGGTCCGAAAGTAAATAAAATTAGCTGACGTAAGCAAGGGCAAAATAAACACAATCAAAAATATAATATTTACAATATTTACAATGAGATAATGAAATGCAAGAGAATAAGAAAACCAACAAGCTACTTGATAATATCCTGAGGAATTACACAAAATTTTAGTAACAAACTTGCCAGTCGAAAGAAATACAATCATACAAAAAAAAGATAACTAAACTGCACTCTGTTGTCATATATAATAATAATACAATAATAATAACACTTGCAATTGGATGCTTACATGAAGTGAAAAGATGTTTTGAAATATATACAACACATAAAATACTGCTTCTCCTCCCTCTCTGATCTCCAGTCCAAACACTCCCTCTCCCGACGCCAATCCCACAAAAACTCTCTCCATTCAAAATTCTCCGCCTTATATACCCTCCGGCTGCATGCACGCATCAACACGCAGCTGGAGGCCAGACGTGAAATATACAGAAAAGAGCTTGGCAAATTAATTTCTCCCCCATACTCCAAATGTTATAAATATCAGTGGTGATACAAATCTTTATGTCGCCAGTTTAAGCTCCACCAAAAATCACTAATATTAAAAACAATTTTAGTTACACCCACATCGAGAGAGCAAACAGAATTAACTAAGACTTTATAAATGTGTACGCACTAAACAGGCAACACCATGAGTGAATGCATGTGCATTGATGCTGGCATACACAGCATGACGCACATACACACACACTCAGCAACACTCACACACTATACATACATGCACAATATACACAAAAATATATGTACATTCTTACACACGATACTCGCCCACACCTAAGAAAGAATTTTCCCTTAGGAAAATTCGTTCTTAGGAACGTGACAATCAGCGATGATATTGTCAACACCCTTTATATGTCTAACATCCAAATGAAATTGTTGAAGGAACAGAGTCCGAGTCAATTGCTGATTCTTCATCTTCAAATTATTCAGAAATCTGAGTGGGCGATGATCGGTATATACAATGACAGTAGATTCAAATGCAGGGACATACACAGAAAAGTGCTGCAGGGCGAGGATCAGAGCTAACAGTTCCTTTCCGATAACGGAATAATTATGTTGAGAAACAGAAAACTTCTTACTGAAATAACAAACAGGATGCTCTACACCATGATCATCCTCCTGCATTAACACAGCTACTGCACCCACATTACTAGCACCTACAGCAAGTTTAAATGTCTTATTAAAGTTTGGTGCAGCCATAGCTGGATAATTACATAAAATCTCCTTGGCTGCATCAAAACTATTCTGACACACATCAGTCCAGACATATTTTCTATTTTTCTTAAGCAATTCAGTAAGAGGGGCCACTAGTGTTGCAAAGTTCTTCAAAAAACGACAGTAGTAACCAATACTGCCGAGGAATCTCCGAAGCTCGTGCTTGTTTTGTGGTGCCTTTAAACTCTTTATTGGCTCCACCTTAGAGTTAGGGGGGCGTACACAACCATGACCAGCCACATAGCCAAGATATTGAATTTGTGCACAAACAAACTCGCACTTCTTTAAATTTACTACAGTGCAAGCCTTGGAAAGCCTGGACAGCAAAACACCTAGTTCTCTTAAGTGGCTTTCCCAGTCATCGGTAAAGACTACTACGTCATCCAAGTTTTCCACACAATGCTTCATACCACTGACAACCATATTCATCAATCGCTGGAACGTTGCTGGGGGATTTTTCATACCATACAGCATCACATTACACTGACATGTTTGTCCGTCTGCTGCAAAACATGAGACTTCTTTAGCCCATTTGGTCAAAGGCACTTACCAGAAGCCTTTCCTGAGATCTAACTTGGTGGTATAACTAGAGGAGCCGATTCGATCAATGCAGCCCTCAAGCCGGGGCAATGTATCGGTCTTGGTTAGCGTGTTCACCCGTCTGTAGTCTATGCAAAATCTTGCGGTGCTGTCTGGTTTAGGCTGCAACATCACAGGAGAACTCCAGGGACTTACACAAGGGGATATAAGTCCATGGTCCAAATATAATTGAGCTCCTTACGCAGCATGCCAATACACTGAGGACTGACTCGATAAGCGGGCAACTTCACAGGAACTGCATCACCCACATCCACGTCGTGCTGAATCCAATCAGTCTTCCCAGGGGTACTGCTGAATACTTCCTTGTAAGATGACAAGAGGGCAACCAACTGAAATGCTTGGTCCTGAGGCAGATGTACTAACTTGGAGTTGAGAGTGGACTTTGCCTTATCATACTTCACCCAGCTACAATCTGGAAACTCGCAGTCCACCTCAAACAAGTCACTATCATCACCCTCCTCAGGAGCAGCAGCAGTGGCAGAGACAAGGTGTACGGGAGCCGGAGAATCTGGTGCATGATGGTACAGCTTCAACATGTTCACATGGCACAGTTGGTGCTTCTTCCTTCTGTTGGGGGTCTCCAACAGGGAGTGGGGGGTCTCCAATACACCGCACTACAGGGTAAGGACCACTAAACTTAGAGGCCAGCGGCTGACCCTGCAGTGGCAGCAACAACAAAACCTCGTCGCCAACCTCGAACTCCCTCAGTCTTGCCTTTCGATCGTACCACACCTTCATGTTTTCCTGCGCCTGCTCCAGAGTCTCACTCATATGGGTCTTGAAGTCCAGCACATAATGGAGTAAGCGACTGCTGTTGGCATGGTTACTGCTCCAAGTCTCCTTAACCAAGCTCAGGGGACCCCGAACTCGATGGGCAAACACGAGCTCATTAGGAGAGAAACCTAAACTCTCCCGGGGGACTTCACTCGTAGCGAATAGGAGGAACGGCACACCACAGTCCCAGTCCTTAGAGTGCTTCAGACAGTACTTGTGGAGCATATTCTCGAGCATCTGGTAGTAATGTTCCAAGGCACCTTGCGTCTCCGGATGGTAAGCACTGCTCTTGATGTGTTTGATGCCAAGTTGAGCTAATGACTGCTGGAAGATGTTGGAAAGAAAATTAGACTCTCTATCTGACTGAACCTCCTGGGGCAAACCAAACTTTGTAAAGAAATCTAGCGAAACTGTAACCACTGTCTTGGCTTTGATAGAACGTAGAGGTATCACCTCAGGGTACCTCGTGAAGGGGTCAATGATAGTGAGCAGATATGAGATACGGCTAGAAGTTGGGGGCAAGGGTCCCACCACATCATTAATTAACCTGGAAAAAGGGGGATCAATGGCAGGAATGGGAAGAAGAGGGGCCTTAGGGACAGACTGACTCTGCCTACCCACTACTTGACAGGTATGACAATGTTTGACAAACTTAGCCACATCTGCTGCCATGCAGGGCCAGTAGAATTCTGCTCGCAGCCTCTCCATGGTCTTCCTTACACCCATGTGTAATGCAAATGGAGTAGAATGGGCCAGTTGAATTTACTCCTGCCTGCACATATTAGGTACTACGATATGATGGCTGTCCCACATCCCATCATCTACATTCACATGTGGAGGTCTCCACCATCTCCACAAAATCTCATCTTTCACATAAAAGCATCCACCCTTCTCCTTCTCAAAATCTTCCTTGGCACACAACTTCAACCTCTGAATCTCCTGGTCTCCAGACTGGAACTCCTTTAACTTCTCAATGTTCACCTCCTCCAACAGAACAGGTGGAATATCCTCCAAAGAACCTTTAACATATCTGCCAAAGATATCTCATTGTCCAACTGTTTCGTGTCCTCGGATGTAGGACTAACTGTTGCCTCTGGTACGATAATACGGGGAACACTACGAGCAACCTTTTCCTGTCGACTCCTCTCTACACGTGACATGGATCTAGTCACTGCACAAACTGTGAATACCTCTTCATCACTGGGGTCAACCTGCGTGGGAACTTCAGGCACTGGCACCTCTGACAAAACTGGAGTGGTAATCTCCTCACCTCTCACTAGGTCATTGCCAAGTATTACATCAACACCACTCTCTGGTAAATAATCTACAACACCCAATCGTGCCAATCCATCAAACAACTGACATTTAACCTCAGAAAAAACTAGCAGCACAGTCTTTGCACCTGTTACTCCCCTAATCAGAACAAACTCTCCTCCTGCAACATCAAGAACTTCATTATTTGGTCTTACCCACAAAGAAATTGAAGAACCAGTATCACAAAGAATGCATACCGGATGCTGCACGCCATTCACCTTCACCGAACCAGAATACAGGTATGGGGCATGCGAAGAAGTAGAGGCAACACTGCTCGTCACCGCCTGTACCACACCTCCTGAAACAGCGGGCTCCAACACAACTGTGGCCTCCTTCTTCCCACCTTCTGGAACAACATCAACCCTAGAAGGGGGTAAAATATCAGAGTTTCTCTGACTAACAAGTGGGGAACCAACTGAAGGGGTAACCATGGGAGCTCCACGAGAAACAAAGCTCACTGGCTTCACAACATTTGACTTTCGCCAACATCTATCTACAGTGTGACCTGACCTCTTGCAATATGAACAAGTACATGGGCGGCGTGTACGTGTTGGGGAAATGTGAGGTGTATCAGGGTTGGATGTGGAGTAATTCGTGGAGTTGGGCTTCTGAGATGGTTGTTTGGGGAACTGAGAGGGGTAACACTTGTGAGGAACACTCCTAGGAACTTCCTTACCTTTATTCAAATTCTTAAACAATAAATAATCATCTACATAAACTGCAGCTTCAGCAACAATCTTAACTTTCTTATCAGCAAGGTAAGTTCTTAAATCTGTATTAATCTTATCAAGGAAGTTCTCGAGGATAACAAGTTCCTTAAGCTTAACATAAGATTCTGAGACATCCTCACTTTGCAAGCATTGATTAAATGCATCAGTCATCTGCCTACTGAAATCTACCAAAGTGTCATGAGGGAGCTTCGTACAATTCCTAAATTTCTACCTGTAAGCTTCAGGTCTCATCTCGCATGCGTGCAGTATGGCTTTCTTTAATACCTCGTAATCCTGTGATTCTTGGTGGCTAAGACCGTCAAAGGCCCTCAGTGCTTTACCTTTGATTACTGTCTGAACTAAAGATGACCAGTTGTCTCTGGGCCACTTGTTAGCCTACCTGTAGCAATCTTCTCATATCGGTCAAAGAACTCCAGGACTAAGCACTCATTGAATCGGGGAACTAATTTAGTGGGGTCAGCTGCTCTAAATTCTGAAAAAGAATGTGGAAAATTGGTTGGGGCACTTGGACAATTCATACGCATTTCATAGCTAAGCTTCATCTCCAGTTTTATTTTCTCTTCCAGTAGTTTACTATTATCCTCCTTCTTCTTCTTCTCCCTCTGAAGCTGCAGCTGAAGCTGTAACATCCTATACTCACGATCGTGTTTAGCCTGCTTTGCATCAATAGATTCTTTCTGCTGGATGACAATGACCTCATCTAACTGTCATGGGATAAATGAACTGATTTAGAAACTAATTCAAGGTCTGGCATGGATCCAGGGACTTCGTATGGGTCTGTGCCAAACAGTCGGTGGCATATTAACTCCTTAACTGTGGGGCATCACTTTCGTGATGCTTGGGAGAAAGGGATCATACCGAGGGGCGTCGCTTTTGTGATTCTGTGTTATTTTGAATTCACCCGGGCTTCCAAGTGGGGGCTTGTATCATCTATCAGTACTGCCAATGTCCAACACTAGTCAGCACTCCTAATCTCATCTGTACTCCCATCCATTGTTGACAATTTAGCCATTTCTCCCCGTTCTTGACTCCCCTCCCTACCCCCCCTCCATTACCCTATCCTCTCGCCTGCCCAGCCGTGCTATGCTAAGTAAATCTTCCCTGGAATTTTTCACTGATTTCATCCATTGAAATAAGCCCTATGCCCTATTCTTATACCAAATAATATATACAAGAAAGAAATAAGGTAAGTGAAAGTGCCATACACCTGGAATTGGCTAATTATCACCTGACAACACCTCACGTGCACTCGTTCGCTAATTTTCGCTGTTTATTTCCCCTTGAAATATGTCGTATAATCTATTTTCGTAATAAATATACATATAAGGAGGGAAGGGAGAAGCCTAAGTGATATTTACATTCACCTGGAACTACCTAATTTATGATGTATTGTCTAGATTTCCTGCCAATCATTTCACTGCTATAAATTAGCTGTGTCAAGAGGCTAACGTTGGCAGTAATGAATTTCCCTAGGTAGGCCACCACCCCGGCCCACCCTTATCAGTTCACTCTCATCTTCCAAAGTGGAGGTACGTCTGTTCGCTCTTGCTAGCTTCAGGGACTTTTCACCCCCATGCAAAGGGCCCTGTGACCTTTACCCTCTACTAAACCTCGTGTGGAAAGAGGTAAAGGGCTGACAATTGATAAAAGAGTGACTACGATCTTTCTATTGAGTAAAACAGTGCAAGTAGAATTGTAAATAATGTGTAAATAATGTGTAAACAGCAAGTGAAAGTAATGAATTTAAATATACGTGAACAGTGGAAAATAGTTTTATAAGTTACTTCAAGTGACAGTGCATAACACAGTGTAAATAAAATAGAAATGTAAAGAACGTAAATAACATAGAGAACGTTAATAGAAATGTAAATGAGTAGTATTATAAGAATACGAGTATATATCCTAGGAGTAATGAAAGTGAAAGTTTCACTCTAGCATGTCTGAATACTATGAGTTATGAGAGTGAAGGTGAAAGTGACATCTAGTATACAGGACGAGAAAGTGAATGCTACGTATTTTACTGAAAGAAATTGAATCCCTACAGTGACAATAAATTAATACTACTGAAGGAAACTTATGGATAAAGACTGTAGATATATATAAGTGTTATACAGTAATAGAAATATAAAGCGTGAGGGGTTTTATGAATAATAAATGACAGAGTACCAAGAGCGAACTAGCGCAAGTGCGACGGTCAGACGCGCTCGTAATTTTCATTGCTTTCAGTGTTTTTTTTTTGGAGTATGGATCCCAAACTACTTGAAAATCATAGAGTAGTGTTTATAGTGTTAATATCTGGCTGTGGTAATCATATTACGGGTTGTCAGGAAGTGTAAAGTGGAGACTTCGTTACCCAACTTCAGAGGTCTCCACAAGTCCTACGGTAACGGACGAAGGCTCAACAAACATTTCAGGAGAAAGCTGAAGGCATGTGCCATAAGCACATGTAATTTTAATATTCTAGGACTAATAACTGATTTTTGGCAAATATTTTTTGAGAGTCTGTCGGAGCCCGAATAACCCCCCGGCACACGCAAAACATTGGTAAGCATGCCCGCGGTGTAGGGGTTAAGTCAGTTAACGGGAAGGCATTACCTGACTCACTCTGAATATCAAGAGCTTGAGCAACTAAGGTTAACTCCTGCCTCTGCAACCCCCTAACTTTATCCTCCGTTGGTCCTGAGTTGATGAAGTCAACTGCATCTTGCTGACTCACAATATGTAGGGGCGCCACAGTAACACCACTGGTTCTACCATCCATGATAACACACTACCAAAATGACACAATAATAATCAAAACATCAGGGTATTATCCTGGCGAGGTAAAGCCAGTTTATATGTTACAAGATGGGAGTAGGCAACACATGATGCTGAATCTGACTGCGTAAAAACTGAGAAAAACAAAGTGAAAAGGGAACTGAACAAATAGTCAAGCGATGAAAAACAGTAAAAAAAAAAAAAAAAAAAAAAAAAAATCACTAACTCCAATCTCACAACATGGGTGTGAAAGTAAATAAAATTAGTTGACGTAAGCAAGGGCAAAATAAACACAATGAAAAATACCTAATATAATACAGGCTAATAATATTTACAATATTTACAATGAGATAATGATGCACAAGAGAATGAGAAAACCAATAAGCCACCTGATAATACCCTGAATAATTACACTAAAGTCTGGGAACAAACTTGCCAGACGAAAGAAATAAATTCATACAAAAAGAGATAACTAAACTGCACTCAATTGACACAAAAAATAATAATACAATAATAATAATACTTGCGCTTGGATGCTGATACGAAGTGAAAAGATGTTCAGAAATATATACAGCACACAAAATACTGCTTCTCCTCCCTCTCTGATCTCCAGTCCAAACACTCCCTCTCCTGACGCCAATCCCACAAAAACTCTCTCCATTTTTTTTTAGGCATATCGACCATTGGGGCCAAAGCCCCTGGTCATTAAGGCCATATACTATACATATGTACATACATATACAACTCTCCATTCAAAATTCTCCGCCTTATATATCCTCCGGCTGCGTGCGTGCATCAACACGCAGCTGAAGGGCAGACAAGAATTACACAGAAAAGAACTAGGCAAATTAATCTCTCTCCCATACTCCAAACGCTATAAATATCGCTGGTGAATGCAAATCTTTTTGTCGCCAGTTTAAGCTCCACCAAAAGTCACTGACATTAAAAACAATTTTAGTCACACCCTCATCGAGAGAGCAAACAAAATTAACTAGGACTTGATAAATGTGTACGCACTAAACAGGCAACAACATGAGAGAGTGCATGTGCGTAGATGCTGGCGTACACAGCCTCGACACGCATACACGCCCAGCGACATGCAAGCACTATACATACATGCACAATATACACAAAAATGTATATACATTCTTACACAGGTAAAAATGGAAAGAAGTTGTATGCTGCCATCATGGATTTCGTGAAAATATATCAGAGTGAATAGACAAGCAATGTGGAAAATATTAAGAATACATGGAATAAGTGGGAAGATGTTGAATGCAGTGAGGAGTATGTAAGAGGGTGCTAAGGTTGCAGTGCAGGTGAATAGTGAACTGAGTGAATTTTTCTATCTGAATGTTGGACCGAAACAGGGATGTATCATGTCTCCATGGATGTTCAATCTGTATATGGATGGGTTTACTAAAGAGGTAAAGGGTAGGGCACTGGATGTTGGAGCTGCCCTAATGAGAGTGGGCGGTGTTTGGAAACCTCCTGTACTGTTGTTTGCAGATGATACCGTGTTGTTAAGTGAAGACGAAGGGGAAATGCAAGGCTTTGCGAATGAGTTTGGGAGAGTGTGTAAGAAATGGAATCTACATGTGAAGGTAGGGAAGAGTAAAGTTATGGTCTTCGGGAGAAATGAAGTCACTGAATGTACGGTGAGGATGGGTGATGAGGAAATAGAAAATGTGAGTGCACTTAAGTACTTGGGTAATGTGAAGAATAAGGAGGGATCTTAGAAGGTTGAAGTGCTTGAAAAGGTGCAACAAGAAAGAAAGGTTGCTGGTTCTTTGATAGTTGCGATAAGAAATAGGGAAGTGAGCATGGAAGTAAAATGGTCACTGCACGATAGTATTGTGATACCAACTCTAACGTACGGGAGTGAAGCTTAGATCTTGTTGTAAGGACACAAGTCAAGAGTGAGAGCAGTGGAAACGAATTATTTGATAGTTACATGGAGAGACAGACTGACAAAAGAGGAAGCGAAGGAGCGTTGTGGTGTGGATGTGGGTGTGATAGAAAGAATTAGGAGAAATGCACTGTGGTGGTCTGGCTATGTGGAGAGGACAGAAAGCGAGAGACTAACGAGGAGAGTATGTGCGTGAGGTGGAGGGGGGAAGCGGGAGAAGAAGGCCATGGATCAGATGGAGGGATAGAGAGGAGAGGTATATGAGAGAGGGTGTGTGAGCTGGGGGATAGGGTAGTGAAGTGGTGGGATACAGGGCCACATGAAGGCGATTTGTTTGTGGCCATCCCTTATGGGACTGAGGCGTCTGGCAATAGATAGACAGATTGATAGTTTTTGAAGATCAGACGTTACAGTGTTCTCACTAGAATCTACACAGCCAGTCTCAGCCTCTCCATTACTCTCCTAGGTTGACCAGTTTGTCTCTTATACAGCACTTGTCCCCTAGTGCAGAATGGCTGAAGTGTCTGGTGAACTTTCTGTATTAGTTCAGATTTTGATCATGTTTTCATGTGTTAAAAGGAACAGCAACACAGCAGAAACGTAATTTGTCAAGAAAGTTAAGGAATTTTACACAGATGCATAATGGTTGTTATCCTTTACATAGGAACCCATCTGCAGAAAGAGCTCACCCTAGGCCAGTGGTTCTTAATCTATGGGTCGCGACCCAAATTTGGGTCGCCAAGCCATTTGGAGTGGGTCGCCAAGAGACAAATATTTTGCTGATATTATTAATGTTGTATACTATTACTTTTTAACATATTACCGTACTTGTCGATACTTCACACTTTACATTCTCTCTCTCTCTCTCTCTCTCTCTCTCTCTCTCGCTCTCTCTCCTGCAGTAGGCGATTGCATTTGGCTTAAAAAAAGATTATTACCATGCACACAACTGGGAGTAGAGTACCGGTACTGTACATTTTATATTTTAAAACTTAACCGTTTTCATTTCGGAGTAATGATGCCCAGCTCATGGCATACGTACGGTACCGAGGTCCAGAAGACATGAAAGAGGAATTTCTGTTCTGTCGGCCATTACACACGACCACAACCAGAGAAGATATTTTCAGTACTGTGGACTGAAGGGCTTCAGTGGAGTCAGTGTTTTATGTCTGTTGTGATTGTGCACCAGCAATGCTGAGAGTACGTCATGGCTTCATTGCTAGAGTTAAAGAAGGAAATCCATTCGTGCTGATTGTTCACTGTCTCCTTCACCGTGAGAATCTTGCTTCTCAGGGGTTGTTACCTGAGTTACAGAAAGTGATGCAGGAAGTCATCCAGGTAGTCAGTTTCATTAATATAGGGCTGTACCCTCCAGGATCATCAGTCGGATGTGGTTTGATTTTGGTTCAGAACATGTACACGTGTTGTACCACTCTGAGGTTAGGTGGCTGTCACGAGGAAGGGTGCTCCAACGGTTGCCTGAAATGCGGAACGAGACTGAGATATTTCTAGCAAAAAAGAATCATTCACTGGCCCCAAAGATTCTCTGATTCAAAGTAGGTGATGCAAATGGCTTATCTTGCAGATATCTTTGCTGAGATTAACGCCTTGAACATTTCAATGCAAGGTCACGATCAGACATTAGTTGGGCTGTCAGAGAAGGTAACTGCATTCAAGGGGAAACTGAAGCTGTGGAAGAGTAAAACTGAGACTGGGAAGACTGCGTTGTTTCATCTTTGAGTGAATTTCCGGAAGACGAAAAATTTTCTCTCACCCAGGTCCAAAGCATCATTGTGGAACATATCTCCAGACTAATGGAAGAGTTTCACTACATTCCCGAGAATGTGATGAAATATGCCTGGGTAAGAAATCCCTCCAGCATTGAAGCTGAGAATGGGAGTGCGTTAGTGGACATTTGTGCTGGGAGGGGGTTGGTGATAGCCAATACCCTCTTCAGGCATAAAATGATCCACAGGTATACATGGCGAGTGATGAGAAGGGTGGGTGGTGAACTGAATGAAAGGAAGGCAATGATTGATTATGTGTGTGTGGATGAAAGGATGCGAAGATGTGTAAAGGATGCAAGAGTGTATAGAGGTTGGGGGAGTGGACTTTCTGACCACTACTTGGTGGTGGCCAGAATTAGGATGCAAGTGAGATGGAGGAATAGAAGAAGGGAAAGACGAGAGGAAGGAGTAGTTGCAAGGAGAGTGGAAAGGTTACAAGAGGATGAGATAAAGGCAGAGTATAAAAGAGAAGTGGAGGAACGATTGAGCAAATATGTATTGGAGCAGATGGGAGACGTGGAAGGTGTGTGTAAGATATTTACAGAAGAAATATGTGCAGCATGTGATGTGGTGTGTGGAAGGAAGAGAAGGCGGAGGGGGGTGCAAGGAACAGCGTGGTGGACTGAAGAGGTGAAAAAGGCTGTGGCACAAAAGAAGAAAGCATACAATGAATGGGTGAGAAATAGGGGCGTGGAAGAAGTTGAGAGGCGGAAGAGAGAGTTATATGTGGAAAGGAAGAGAGAGGTGAAAAGATTAGTAAGAGAGAGTAAGAAGAGAGTGGATGAGGAATTTGGAAGGAATTTGAGTGTAAAGTGGAGGGACTGTAAGAAAATGTTCTGGAGAGAAGTGAAAAGAGTAAGACAGGGTGGAAGTGAAGTTAGCAGGGGAGTGAAAGATAAAAATGGTAGATTACTAGTGGAGAAGGGAGAAAAAGTGAGCAGATGGAGAGAACACTTTAAGGAATTGTTGAACGTAGAGGATGGAAGTAATGCGAGTATAAGTGGCTGGGGAATGGCTGGGAGAAGGAGGGAGGTGAGAAGACAGGAAGAAATCAGTAGGATAGAAGTTGTGGAAGCAATGAAGAAAGTTAAATCAGGGAAAGCCCCAGGAATTGATGGAGTGTGTGGTGAAATGCTGAAGCATGGGGGAGAGATAGTAGTAGAATGGATGTGGAAGATGTGCAGATTGGCCTGGGAGGAAGGTAGAGTCCCGGAGGATTGGAAGTCAGGTATAATTATTCCCTTGTACAAAGGAAAAGGGAAAAAGAAGTGTGTGGTAATCATAGGGGCATTTGTCTTCTTAGTATAATAGGAAAAGTGTATGGTAGGATACTTATAGACAGAGTTAGAGAAAGAACAGAGAAATTAGTTGGAGAAGAACAGGGAGGCTTTAGGAAGGGAAGAGGTTGTGTAGATCAGATATTCATTCTTAGATCTTTAGTGGAAAAGTTTCTAGAGAAGGGAAAGAAGTTGTATGCGGCTTTCATGGATTTGGAGAAAGCATATGACAGGGTGGATAGACAAGGATTGTGGAAAGTGTTAAGAATATATGGAGTAGATGGGAAGTTGTTGAATGCTGTGAAGAGTATGTACGATGGTGCGAAGGCTGCAGTGCGTGTGGATGGTGAACTAAGTGAATTTTTCTCTTTGAAAGTTGGTTTGAAACAGGGATGTGTCATGTCTCCATGGTTGTTCAATCTGTACATGGATGGGGTAATAAAAGAGGTACAAGGTAGGGTAGTGGATGTTGGAGTGGCCCTGGTGAGAGAGGATAGTGTTTGGAAACTCCCTGTACTGTTGTTTGCAGATGATACTGTGTTGTTGAGTGAAGACGAAGGGGAGCTGCAAGGCTTGGTGGATGAGTTTGAGAGAGTGTGTAAGAAACGGAACCTAAAGGTGAATGTAGGGAAGAGTAAAGTGATGGTCTTTGAGAGAGGTGAAGTTAGTGAATGTACAGCGAGGTTAGATGGTGAGGAATTGGAAAATGTGAGTACGTTTAAGTATTTGGGTAGTGTGATGAGTAAGGATGGAGGTTTGGAGGGTGAAGTGCTTGAAAGGGTACAGCAGGGAAGAAAGGTTGCTGGTTCCTTGAAAGCAGTGATAAGAAACAGGGAAGTGAGCATGGAAGTGAAAAAGTTACTACATGACAGTATTGTGATACCAACTCTAACGTACGGAAGTGAAGCTTGGACATTGTTGGAAGGACACAAGTCAAGAGTGAGAGCAGTGGAAATGAGTTATTTAAGAGGAGCCTGTGGAGTCACGTGGAGAGACAGGCTGACGAATGAGGATACAAAGGAGCGTTGTGGTGTGGATGTGGATGTGATAGGAAGCGTTATGAGGAACACACTGAGGTGGTTTGGCCATGTGGAGAGGATGGAGGGTGAAAGACTGACGAAGAGAGTGTATGTGAGTGAGGTGGAGGGGGGAAGAGGGAGGGGGAGGCCGAGGATGAGATGGAGGGATGGGGTGGAGAGGTATATGAGAGAGGGGGGTGTGAGTTGGGAGCAGGGCAGTGAAATGGAGGGGGACAGGGCGACTTGGAGGCGATTTGTTTGTGGCCACCCCAAACGGGATTGAGGCGTCTGGCAATAGATAGATAGATTGAAGCTGAAGACTTTCCTGACGAGATTTCGAACATCAGCTACCTCCAGGAGCAGCTCATCGAGGTTCAGAATGATGAAACACTTCGTTATGATTTCAGGAAACAAAACGAATCACTGAGCTCATTCTGGATCAGAGTTTACAAAGAAAAGAAAATTCTTGGAGGTGAAGCCCTGAAAGCACTCCTTCCCTTTGCTACAACTCATTTGTGTGAGGCAGGATTTTCTGCATTCACACATACAGAAACCGTCTACAACCAGTGCATGACCTAAGATGCAGTCTGTCATCTAAATCACCCCGGTTTGAGAAGCTGATTGAAACTTTTCAGTGCCAGGGATCTCACTGATTATAGTACTTTGTGTCTCAGACAACATCCAAAATAGTGACTCTCTCCTTAATGGTCAGAGTAAATAGGTGTATCATGAGCATGAATGAATTATTTTGATTTTCTGATCTTCGACTTATTTTTTTCCTGCCAAAATGTGTTGATATTTTAGTTCTTAGGAAGTACATGTAATAAAAATGAAATTTATTTATTATGACATCAATATAATATTGAAATATTACTTTGGTTTTAGTCACATAATATGACACATATGTTTGTTTCAGTTCTGGTGCAGAGTAAGTTTACGAGGGTTTGGGTCGCCACATAGACCATCTTATGGATTTTGGGTCGCCAAGAAAAAAGGTTAAGAACCACTGCCCTAGGCACTGATGGGTCCTACGCGATTTACGTCAAATGTATTTGACAACATCCGCGGTACCTCACGTCACTAGGGTTCATAGAAACGCATTCCCCCTGGTGTCACTTGATTAAGCTGCACATCAGGAACACATCCCAAACTGCATTAGATAGTTTAGGTATACCAGTAAGATTTTTCTGTACATATTTTAAGTTGTAAAACATGTACACATCTCAGCTTTCCTTAGATGATTTAGGTATATTGGCACCACTATGCATTATATAAGCTGCACAACACGAACACATCCCATCTAATCTTCGATAAAATTTCGGTATATTGGTGGTAGCCTACTTTGCATTATTTAAGTTGCACAACATGAGCATATACCAACTTACCTTAGATAACTGTTGGTATAGGGACGCCCTACAATCTCTTTTATCTCAGCCTTTACAGACCAAGCCCTACGACTGTGACCGGACTTATCATTCCTCCTTTGCCCACGGGTAAGCACCTACCGAGAACAAAAAAAAAATTGAAGTTTCTTTAAAACTGAATATGAGCATGAGGAAAATAACGATAAGAGTAATTACAATATTATGCAATATATTTTATCCCTTAATTGTTTGATTAATACATTTTATTTGTCTTCTTATTCTTCCATGACTGAGACTAGCCAAATATATACTCTTAAGAGAATTTGGCAGCAGTAATACACTATCTATATACCTAGGCTGCTTCCCCCAAGGAAAGGGAGTAATACACACAGCATTTTTTTTTTTTTTTTTGGGGGGGGGTTATGCCAGGTATCCCCGAAGGGCTAAGGCGTTGCCCCTAGGTAGTGGACTTTGGACTGGAGCGTGTAGCATTTTATGACCGGATGCCCTTACTGGTATCTACCGATGACCCTTGGGTGGATTCGATCCTCCGACCCTTCGGTCAGAGCGGAGCGCTCTAACCCACTGAGTAAAAGAATTTTACACAGAACTTTACAATGGTAATATCATCATTGAATGCTCACTGAGATGAGGGATATTATAAGAACGGTTGTTTTCAGCATTTTATTAAATGAAACAAAGATAGCTTTCAATGGGCTGATCAGGGGTAAGGCATCCTGTCTGAAAACGAACTTCGAGAAGAATTTGAAGAAAAAGGTAAGTTTGACAGTTTCACCCCCTCGAATAAAAACTGAGATAAACAACTGTTAAAATGGAGTTACGCTTCATACTGGCGGTTCAGACAACACCAGCTGAGGATAACACATTCAAGCAAAGAATGGAGAAGAGGCATACAGAGAAGACGATGGATGGATGAAATCTACAGCTTTTATGTGACTGGGGAAAAAAAAAAAAAAAGCAGACTAACAACCAAGAGGCCATGAATTGGAACGTCTGGAGAAGCTGCTGCTGCTAATGATGATGATGATGATTATGATGACAATGACGATGATGACGATGATGATGATGATGGTGATAAAGATGGTGATGATGATGATGATGATGATGATAATGATGATGATGACCATGATGGTAATGACAATGATGACGATGACGATGATGATGATGATGATGATGATGATGATGATAATGAAGAGGACGATGATGGCAACATATATCATTCTGGCAACAAATGTAGGCTAGTTAGTCTATATTTTTCCACATGCAATATATGATATATATATCCTAACTTTCTGCTAGAGATACAAACGAGATAATTACCTCACGTCCAGACAATGGAAAGCTTTATGAACCCTGAAGCTGTATATGGTGATTTGTTTGGGAGATTGTGAGCTTTTTCCAAACCTGAGGACATCAACCTCTTTTCGAACACCAAGCTTTAAAGCAAGCACTCAAGGGAAGCTGTGTTCACTGTCCCACTGCATCATCGTTGTTGATTAACTGACATCATTCAGTAACTTACTGTGGTGTTCACAGTCAAGTCAGAGAAAGCTATGCATGTCGTCGAAGCAATGAGATAAGTTTTCGAACTGCATTATGGACACGAACAATTAAGGAAGCTTTTCTATGTAATCAGGTGTGATATATGTTTCCAGATTATATGTTACTTTAGATATTAAGTCAATTTGTAGGCCGAATGACGTCAACAATTTTATGGAAGTTTTGGTGCTCCTCTCAACAGTTATTACGCACTGAAAGAATGTCACTTTTACTGAACTGCCTCATTAGACATATATACATGATAACTTTCATATCAACAACAGAAGAATGCGTTCGCGTTTATTTTATTAAATTTCAAGTTATTTGACAAAGTGCATTACTCAAAAGAAAATAATATATAGACGCGATTATTTAGAAGAAATTTACACTACATAAGAAGTTAAAAGAGACAATGAAACAAGAACAGTAACGACAATGAAAACGTAATGAGATAAGGACTGTGGAGTGTGGACTGCAAAGAGACTCGGAAACGAAACCTTAATGGAATGGGGAGCAGATTAGAGTGCAGTGGAAATGGAAAACATGGGCCTAACAGACTGATAATACTGGGCCAATCAGTGTGACGATGGCCTGGAGAGAGAGAGAGAGAGAGAGAGAGAGAGAGAGAGAGAGAGAGAGAGAGAGAGGGGGGGGGGAGGAGGAAAACCATTTATGGAAGGATCACACGCGCGTTAAACCGGAGAAAATTGAATTTGGTACCAAGGTGGTGGAGATCAAACGATCTGTGGTTCAACGCAGAAACAGTGAAGAAAAAGGAAGATGAAATGAAAATATTTGATGGCATTACTTGAACACTTTACACCAACGGAGCAACATAAAATATTCACTTAAGAAAGCTGAAATAACTTTCTCTGTGAAAATCTGTTGTCAATGCCGAACCTAGAGTTTGTAATACCGGTAATTAAGCACAAAATACAGTAAGATTAATTAAATAACACAAGAGCAATCCGAGACTGCGAACCTCCGCCAAGGCTGGATCACCAGATCTGGAATGTTTCTTGGATCTAGGTCAAACCTGGGTGTGTGGTACATCTTATGGAGATGTTATTTTGTCAATTTTGTGCAAGCATTGTTGGCATTATTGGCTGAGTTAAAAGCAAAAATGTTGAAACTGCCACTCCGCCACAATGGTAAAGAATCGTTTAAAAAATTCCTGGATCCTGATGATGATCCGGATCACCACCAAAATCCAATGGATAGTTCTTTAACCATATCCTCCCCCCCTCCCCCCCCAAAAAAAAAGCAAAATCCGTTCATAACTTTTTTGAGAAATCCTGCAAACAGACAAACATACCCACGCCAGCCAAAACATAACCTTCTTGGAGGAGGTAATTAAACTTTTTAGTGTACTGAACATTGTTCTGATCCTTGTGCCTGTATGTCTCTCCCTACAATTATGGCACGCAAAACCCGTTACTTGGAATACTGCCTCTCGTTGACGAAAATGAGCAACGCAAGGTCCATACTGTGAAGGTATAAGCAACGTGACAGAAAACAGTTGGGTCAGTTACACTTGATCACAATTAAGGACCGGTAGGTTAGGTCTGGGTGGCACAACGGTTTCTCTTTTCGTTATGGATATTCATGAACGTAGTGATAAATCCAAGGATCTTCCAGACCTAAAGAGATGAGCCTTTCCAACCTGTCTGAAGAAGCTGCTCTACCCGTGAACCGATGTCACTAATCTACATCTAATTACACCAGGATTACCAAACACTAAAAAAACAACAACAACTATCAGAATCAAAGACAATGATAATCTAATGACATTTTCCCCTAACCAGTTCCATCAGGAGTTCATCACCCCAAGAACACAACACAACATTGCGAGTCAAATACTGCAGTGATGATGTCATTTCATTTATTCATTCATTCAGTCATCATCCAATCCAATGTTGCCCCATGAGAAGCGTAGGAGCCCGGGGCTAGGCAAGTTGGTCCTGACATTTAAAATGAGTGACCAGCTTCACTTATCCCTGTGTGGCACTATGTGAGCAACAGATCCCAACAACCCCTTGGATGTAAACCTGCACTGGTTAAAATCCGACTTGAGAGCCTTAATTACCCACTAAACCACCAGGCGCCATAAACTGGTTATATGGTTACCACCCAGCGTGGCAAATGGTTTCCTGGTGTACAGGCTTTATTACTCATTTTTGCCCCGACGAAATGGTGGTGGTGGTCTCCATTTCACAGTTAGAGAAGCATGGAGCAATTACCAAGGATCCCCACACTACCGCGCCACTCCACCCACACTGCATCACACCGCACCGCATAACACCATTAGCGACACACCACACCACACAGCTACAAAATCCACACTCCACTCCACCTCACCACACGACTCCACTCCAAACTGCATTGCATTACTTCACACTGCACCACACCAATTCACACTGCACCACATTACACCACACTACTCCATACCCTACCGCACCACATCATCCCACACGGTAGTGCACCACTTCAAACCACACGCATCGCACCCCACTTCACACCACATCATACCCATATTAAACTGCAGAGACGTCAACGTTGTGAAGACTGATGTTGTTGAGCAAGCCAACCATGTCTCATCAAGCAGACCTATAACAGCCGGCAAGCAACCATGCTTGCAAGGCCGTCCCGTGCAGTGAACCCACGGTTCCTTGCAGCAGACAGCGCCTCGCCACAGTGAGACGTGGGGAAGAGTGTAGAGTTTTTGTTCCTGGATGGAAGCCGCTATTGCGTCTCTCCGCCCAGCTAACAGAGGAACCATAGAGGATTCAAGATCATGTCGTAATTTGGATGTCTGGTTACCACTCAACTCTGTAAATGGTTACTCATTGTAGAGCCAGTTGAAGTGGAGAGTTATAAAATGTGAAAGAAGGATGGAAGAATTAGGGAGAGAAGAGAACAGTCACAGAAGAAGAAGAATAAAGGTCAAGGAAGAAGTAAGCACCATTACATCAAGCGGGTGGATGAGGATCGCTCCTACCTACCACCTGTGAAGGTGGTAAAAGGCGATGACTTGTACTTTCTGAAAAAGTGGCTCTGACAGAGGATCCCAGCTTCGTAAATCCAACATCTCCTCGAGCTACTCCATGCTATCTTTCCGAACAGACTAAGCCTGTACAAATATCTCTTCAGTAACATTTAGTTCACTTCTTTGAAATCGTCTTGCGGCACATTGTTGATTATGTAAAGATCTCTGTTTAAAATACTACTGACTCTTCTTCTTCAGTCTTAGTTATCCAACAAAAAACATTATTTAATACAGAGTAGCCTTTGCATGTTATATTTCCTAAAGCAACCACAAAGAGCACTGTAACTGCTTCACACATGACTGCTGTCCTTCAAACACAGCATTTATTTTTCAAACAGTGTAACAGTATTACTAAAAAGCAATATTCTCTTCTCATGTATGTATGATTTGGACTGTGAGTGTAACGCTAGATAATACTGACAAGTACTGTACTGTACAACTGAACTAACAGTGACTCCCTTTAAGGGTGTTACAATAATGGTACTCCCTCGATACTGCGAATTCTCTACGCCAACGAAGTTGAGAGAAGGTCAGCTATGACTTCCTGTTTGTCTGTTTGTCCACAAGCTCTCCCAAAAAGTTCTTGATGGATGTCAATGAAATTTTGTTGATATATGGCATATGGGCCAAGCAAGAGCTGGTTTAATATTGATGGTGATGTTAGTTTTATTACCGGTTCAGGACTGTTTTTGTTTTGTCTGTTTCGTTGTTTGCTCACATGGTAAATGGTATGATGGATTTGACTGAAATATTGTGGATGTGTTAGTCACAGGACAAGGAAGAGGTGATTAAATGGTTGAGGTCTGAGTTGTCTGGTCCGAGCTGGCAGAAGTATGCGCTGTCTAAGTGCTGTTAACTTGTGTGTGTGTGTGTGTGTGTGTGTGTGTGTGTGTGTGTGTGTGTGTGTGTGTGTGTGTGTGTGTGTGTGTGTGTGTGTGTGTGTGTGTGTGTGTGAACATTACTCGAACAATTTTTATCTGATATTAACAATTTTTTTATGAAGCAGTAGGGCAGCCAAGGAGTTGGCCAATTGTTTTTTAGTATAATTGGTCAAAGGTCCACGTCATAGACCTGGGTAAAATTTTCGCCTTGGAAAGTCAACCTGATGAGATTTTATCTGATATGGACTAGGCATAGTGGAAGAGTTGGGGATAATGCAAGAGCGATGGGGTAAGAGTTTGATAACAATTGCTCAGAGATAAAGGTCAAAGGGAAAGGTCAAAGTTAGACCTGTGTGTCTGAGTTAGAGTAAACTAACACAGCATTGATCCAATTTGGACTAACCCTTGTTGAAGGGTTGAAGATCAGCCAAGGGGCTAATCCTTTTTTTACTTTTTTAATGAATTATAGGTGTAAAAAGTGCTCATGGGCCCTTCAGCCCCTCGCACTTGCTCCTGCGGAGGGCTCTCGCGCCGCTATATTATAGTTATAGCTATGGGCAAAAAATTCTATGGAGATCCTATGCCGGGCGCCGGAAGAGGCGTTTTTTGGTCAAAATGTGATTGCTCATAATAAATAGTAAAAGTTTCTCAATCGTGTGGTAACAAGTTTTTTCACATCAGCGAATTTCTTGCGATTTTTGGGCCAATTTTGGTGCGATGTGAATGTGTAGTTTCTGCTGCCCAAAATACACACACACACACACACACACACACACACACACACACACACACACACTGGCTCATACACCGCTCGCTGGCTCATTGGTAGCGTTTTCGCTTGCCATCTGGCAGATGGGAGTTCGCGCCTCGCTCAGGTTGCGAAAAGTTTCACTGATGAAGTGGGCGGTTACTGTCCCCCTTGAGCAAGGGGACGGGTGTGTGCGTGTGTGAAGGTCACAGCCTTGCCCTTAGATCGGACTTTATGAGCTCTCAGCTCCCTTCCGGGAGGGTAAAAGCTGACGATCACGACCATCAAGTGATCCTGACCGACCCGGTGAATTACACACACACACACACGGCTAGTGCTATAGTATATTAGAAGTTAAGGCAACATGGAAATGCCAGCTCAAACGTTTTTTTTACCCGATTTATACCAAACTTTGTAGGAGGGTTCACAGTAGTAGTAGTAGTGGTAGTAGTAGTAGTAGTAGTAGTCGTCGTCGTCGTTATAGTAGTAGTGGTAATATTAGTAGTAGTAGTAATAGTAGTAGTACCAGTAGCAGAGTAACCCCGGTCTATCTAGCTGAGTAGACCCATTAATCACAGGTAACCAACTGCTCCTGCAAGGCTATCTCGTGCAGTGAACCAATGGTCTCTTGCGGTGGACAGCTTCTCGACCCAACAAAAGGCGAGGAAGGCGGAGGCTGGGTTCCTCAATGGACGCCACAATTTGGGTCTGTCCACTCATTTAACAGGCACCATAGCAGGTTCCACAACACCCTGATATCTGGCTAAATGCTTATCACCCAGCGTTAGGTTACAGGAAACCATTAGGCTTGTCACACATCTTAGAGTCACTTTAATAAGAAGTAGGCAGCGCTATATCAATTGGGTGGATGATGTCCGCGGCCACCTACCACCAAAGGGCTGGAGTAAGACAGGGAGGAAGAGATTGAATTTTGAGAATAATTCACAGGTCAAGGTCACAGGGAAAGGTCAATTATCAAGGTCACAGAACAAGGTCAATTCAGACAGTTGTGATCTGATATAAAGCATCCTTGATGCAAGAGCTGAGTCAGACATGAGGTAATTCATTTCTGAGAACAACTGGTTGGAGGTTGATGGCAATGGGCCAATGTTCGGCCCTTAGACCAACTGTTGGAACAGGGTGTTGCTCTGTCTTGGTGTTCCTTCTGGTTTGTTTTTCTGGAGTTGTTTAGATTAGTCATTTCAGACAAAAATTATAATACTTGTAGTTCTGAAGAAAGAAAGGTTAACCATCTAGAAGAGTGTACCAAACGTGGTAGCAGCTTTTTGCGTTTCTGTGACCTCGGTAGGAGGTACAGAGCTGCCGAAGGATTAATTTCTTCCTGTTCTCATCCACAATGAGTGGTTTACAATATGACGCATATTGAAAAATTTGGCCCGTAAATGTATTTATATGAATGCGACTCATCACTCGCGTCACTAAAATGTGGACTGACACGTCAGAGTCCATGAGAAAGTAAAAGCCAGTTAACTGAACGCATAGTACATGCTGCTGAGTGTATTTTGATAAGGCATAAACACGAATCGGCGCTTTAGTATAAAATTTCGTTACACCTGCATAAACTTACAGAACAGCCTATGATTTCCATCCAGAAAGATGGAAAAGTAGTGCAACAAACATGAAAAGGACTGTTGACTCTAGCTGTTGCTGGGTGGAAGCAGTGTGAGTATTTCGGTTTCATTCTATTATATAAAATTTCATTGTTGTGCGTTATTACTTCACTCTACTAATGCCATTACACCAACATTAAGTTATGCATTGTCAACACATGACAATTAAAATGATCGGCATTAGAGTTTATCATGAGGCGTGTGGAATATGTGGGGTGCCATTTGTTGTGAAGGTGGACCAGACGCAAATCTTGTTCCAGACCGCTAGTTCATAAAAAGTGGTGTACTTATCATCTACCAAACATTAAGCTATAATTCTTTAATATCAAGAAGTAAATTTATTATTGCATAACAGTAATGAAAAACAATATTACTGAAACCGACAGACAGTAATAGGACATGAGTGTTAGTAAATAGGCGATGCAATAAAAAAAAATGTGGACCGGGAGCAAGTGTGAATTTGTTGAAAAGCTAAATATTGTTAGTTAAAAACAGAATGACAAAAATAGGAGAATGAATTATAGTGAAAAAGGACGTGGCTGTTGTGGTGCCAGAGCAGAACAGCAACACTCCACACAGGTAGGGCGGGAAGTTGTATGTACAGAATCAAAGGGCAAGTGTGAAGCGTCCAACGCCAAATGAGAGAGGGGGAGAAGGTACGAGTAGTTTGGCAGTCAGTGAAGGGGAGAGATGATAATGGGAAGGTGAGAGTGTTGAGAAGTGGTATGGTCGTATAGACGTTGGAGGGAGAGAGATGAGAAGAGTAGGTAAGGGTGGCGAAATATGGTATAGCAGTGGTGTGGAGAAATGAGAAGGAAAGATGACAGGAGATGGTGAGTGTAGTGAAAGAGGTTTTATGCTACAGTGGTTGTGAGGTGCGTTTATAAGTAGCCCAGGGAGAAGTTAAAGAGTTAGAATGAAGGCTGTGAGCATGTTCATAAAATAACATCACGTTAAGAAAGTGTAGGATGAATGGAGTCGTGTGAAAAGGAATGGTTCGGACATGACATGAGATAACATCCATGAGAGATAAACAGAATAGCTCTAGAAGGGAGAAATGTGTATGAACATGAGAGGAGAGGGAGGTAATGGAAAAGACTGGCCATGTATCAGGCCATAATTATGATGCCCAATTCAGGACTGGACCTTTTCAAGGTCTGAGTGCCAGCCATATTGTACATTAACTCTTGTTGACCAAGTACGAATTAGGAGGAAGATGCTTGCACTGAGAGCAGTGGATATGTGTGTAAGTGCGCTAGAGACTATTATGTCATCAGAATGAACTGAGAGGGTGTCAGTTCATAGCTCCCACTATAAATGTCCGTCAATGCTGGATCCCAGTTCAGAATCAGGGCAACGTCTTTCGGAAAGCGAAAACGATAACCACTAAGCTATCGAAAAGGTTCATGATGGAGATCTGGAAGTGAAAAGAAAGAGGTAATACCGGAAAAATCATAATGGAAGATGTAACTGCTCTTTCTTGAAATGATAGCACATTTTGGCACAACTTGGTCAGAAAATCTATGCTGTACCTTTCTAATAAATAGTATTTCTTTATGTGTGAAAATGCTCCCATCTGAACCCTTTAATGTGATGATGCACTATTGATTTTGTTGTTGCTGATACTCAGCTTAGTTATAAAAAAAAAAAAAAATCAACTGTTTACCCTTTCAGTCCAATGACGTGCTTTGTTGGGGGGAGGGGGACGGGGGGCTTCTGCCAGACGAGGTAGCAAGAATAAACTTAATGATATATTGCTAGATCCAAGGGATTAACGTACAACTGCGTTTTATAGTCCTTTTACACTGTCTTGATACTGTATCACATCCTAATTACACCTTATTATATAGCAATTTACATCTCTTCATTTTGAGTGCCGAGGTGTAAAAATACTTTAATACTAAACTACGATTTTTCCTACGGAACAATGCTCTAGAAAGTATGTAGAACCGTAACATTGTCATATTCTGCCATCAAACTATGTGAAACAAGCCACCAAAGAAAGAAAATCTGAGCTAAGACAAAAAGAGTATAAATCGTACTATCCAAGCAGTATGGGAGGGTTGTAAAAAAAAGATAACTGTCTGCAGTTGTACTGTACCATGTATCTGCATAACAATAGTTAAAGTACGATGACAACAAACGACTGATGGGAAAATCCAGCCAAAGAAAAAAAACAAACAAACAATATCTGTGTGAGGCAGGGAAAAATAAAAAAGATGGACAAAGTGTGCCTGGCAAAGAAAACAGCCAACAAATATTCCGCCAGGCTACGACGCACAGCCGTCAGTTAACAAATCCAGGCCCCTGTTTGAGTTCTAGGTGTGTCCATGCTGGGATATAAAGGTTTTGGCCAAGGATCTCTTGATCAGCCCTGGAATCAAACTCAAGACAAATCGGCCACCGCCAATCAAGGTTGCGAACCAAGATAAAAACTTGCTAAGAGCCTAAAACATGGGACAGCATTCTGTGTGACATAGGAGGCTTCATATCATCTCTTCCTCACCAAATGATTTTGCTTATTACACCTTAACAGTCTCTTGTACATTCTATTACGGAAATAATTTGGATACTGAGGTGTAATGTGTAGAGGCAATTGGTTAAGAAGAGGTGCTATGAACTCTAGAATAACATTTAAATACTGTACAACCCATAGAGCAAAAAGGAGTGCGCCAGAGGAGTGTGATATTGAATGAACATATATATATATATATATATATATATATATATATATATATATATATATATATATATATATATATATATATATATATATACGTCCATCAGGACTGCAGGCCGCCTCTCTACCGATTCAGCCACCGCCTCCCCCAATATATATATATATATATATATATATATATATATATATATATATATATATATATATATATATATATATATATATATATATATATATATATATATATATATATATATATATATATATATATATTGGGGGAGGCGGTATATATATATATATATATATATATATATATATATATATATATATATATATATATTGGGGGAGGCGGTGGCTGAATCGGTAGAGAGGCGGCCTGCAGTCCTGATGGACGCAGGTTCGAATCCCGGCTGTGGCAGGGAACAGTTTAAGGATTTGAATTTCATAAAAAGCAGACTTTCCTGATCTTCCAGATTACCCTCCGACATGTAAAAATACCCCTGCTAATACCAATACACCAGTCCTGTATGAGACAGCCCTAGCATGTATTCAATATGGACGGTGGGTGTTAGTGCCGAAGTGGTGACATGTGGAGGTATAGGAGGACTACTGGGCCTTGGGATAGGCTACTGCCCCCGAGATATAGGCCCTGAAGCCTTTGCCCAGACTCGGACACATTAAAAAAAAAAAATCTCTCTCTCTCTCTCTCTCTCTCTCTATATATATATGCTGCAGCTTGTACAGCACCATACCCATACCGCCTTGGAGAGAATTCCAACATAATTACACCCGTACTCGCGTAGCCAGAGCTGATATTACGTTTTGAGCAGTGTGCACGTAGCCAATGTGAGTGGGTAAACAAAAAAAATAAAACGATGATCTAGCACAATGAGCTTATACAGCATTTATCTGATTTAGTAAAAACTTTACCGAAGGGTTGAGGGTAAGGCAAGAATTATGTGATTCAATTTTGAGAACAATCAGTCAAAGGGCAAGGTGGCCGGGCAGGGTCAAAATTCGTTCCGGATGTTTGAGGGTTAACAAAATAACGCACAGAGATTTGATAGGATTTTAACTAAACTTATTTTTTGGGTGGAAAGTCCCGAAGGTGTAGACTAAACATTTTTTTTTTCTTTTAGAATAACTAGTTGGGGTACCTGGTGTTGCCTGGGTAAAACCCTATAATTATTTATATTTGTATGTCCTGTCCCCTGGATGGCCACTCCCCCTGTAGGAAGAGTTCCAGGGGACCTATTTCATTAACTGAACTCATGTTCCTCCTCGGGCCCATATCCCCAGGAGTCACTATTTCATCCACGGAACCCAAGAAGAGAGAAATCTGCACTTTACACGGGAAAAATCATCCGATATATTTACCATTATGCCGGTAATCGAACCCGGGACTCTCAGGTGAGATCCAGGCAGCAATCCACTAGCCTATGCCACGACCAAGCCATAAGAGCTTTGGATAGTTACAAGCATCTACTTGCCCGAGCACCAGGGTGTTATCTCATCCTCTTCAGGCCCATAGTGGGGGCGGAGAGACATTGGTTACAAGGTTGTGACAGTGTGAGAAAACTTTTACCTGGTAGTGACATAGTGAATTGCTACCTGGCTCTCACCTGAGAGGTCTGGGTTCGATTCCCGGCATAATGGTAATATATTGCACTGAATTCAAGTTCCTCCATGGGTCTATATTCCCAGGGATATATTACCCGTGGACCTATTCCTACCATGGACCTAGTTTCCCACTACCCACTCACCCTCCAACCCTTCCTACCCACCTTGCTTTCCTACTCACCCTCATACCTTACCCAATCCACAATCCAAACCCACTCTGCCTACTCACTTACCCAGACTGACCCACACATCCTGCTTGCCCACTCATCCAACCACCCTGCCCCACCACAGCCACCCTCCAGCCCTCCCACCCTATCCCTCCCTACCCACCATCCGCTTAACAGGGCCCATCCACCCCACCCGCCTTGCCGACCCCACTAATCCGTCCACAAGTCTGACCAGTTGTGGCTAATAACGGTATGGTCTCAGAGGTAAAAACTCTACGGCAATTGGGTACCACATTTCCACCATGCTGACATGATTATTGTACTGTAATTGGTTCTAACCAGGAACATCGGGGGCGCCACTTTAGCAACCGTAATGTACAAATTTAAATTCATCGTAAAAGTTACACCTGGTAGAACTGTTTTGAGAGTTCTGAGTAGGCTACATCCATCCCCCTCGATTTTCATAGAGAACTGCCAGACATTATCTTTATATATATATATACATTACTGCACCAACTTTCGCTACAGCAGGATTCGTGGAATCCACTTTCGCGGCATGCACCAAATATTCCCTAACTTCCACTTTCGCTTGAACAAAATCGATTTTCGCGCACAAATTTTGGGTTTGGGATAATATGTTGAACTTTGAATTTCCTGCACCGCCCGCCCGCAACCCACCGCCATCTTGAATGACGTCATGTCAACACTCTTTCCACCCATTCCCGCCATTGTGTACGAGCGTGCTAGCTCCATTGTGTTGGATTCTCACGGTTCAATGGCCTCTACTATACCTGGTAGTGTGGGGAAAGGGCCTGGTGGTGTGGGGGGAGAGCCTGGTGGTGTGGGGGGAGGGCCGGGAGGAAGTGGTGGTGATAAAAAGTGGCCGGGACATTCAAAGTCGGGAGGAAAGGATACTTACCCCCAACATCCATTAAACACCTCAACCTGGTCTCTGTGGTATGTTTCTCCTTATATAATGTGTACTGTACAGTTTTTATTGTTTGTATCTCACAATGCAATGTACAATAGTGATTTGATGTACTGTATTGCAAGTGAAAATGAAAATCTGATGTTACTTTAGGATAACCGGGAACCAATTAGCCTTTTTGCCATAAAGACAATGCCCCAACTTTCGCTAATTCCACTTTCGAGCATTATTTTTGGACCCAATTAGGCCCGAAAATTGGTGCCCCACCGTATATATATATATATATATATATATATATATATATATATATATATATATATATATATATATATAATATGTGGTAGGTGGGGCGCTCACCATCCGCTCACTCGACGTAGTGCTGCTGTTGGCTGTCTGCCCTTTCCTCTCCACCATCCTTCTTTCCTTCTATCCTCTTGTCTTTCTTTCCTTCATTCTTTCCTCTTCCTTCTGCCTGTGGGTGACTCTACACTCAGAGACAAGACAAATGGTTTACTGTACACCAGGAAACCATTTACTACGCTGGGTGGTAACCATATAACCAAACTGTGGCACCTGGTGGTTTAGTGGGTAATTATTGCGCTCCAATCGGATTGAGCCAGTGAAGGTTTATATCCAAAGGGTGGTTGGGGTTGATTGCTCATGTAATGCCACTCAGGGATGAGTGAGGCTGGTCACTCTCATCTTAAATGTTGGGACCAACTGCCTAGCTCCGGGCTCCTACGCTCCTCATGGAGCAATGTAGGATTGGATGATGGATATATATATATATATATATATATATATATATATATATATATATATATATATATATATATATGACCCACCCCGTAAAAAGAACTAACTAAAAAAGCGAACAAAGTGCCTCGGACCCGGATGGACCATATGTTGACGACTAAGGAACGGACGAAGGACATTCTTAGGGTAGGAACGTGGAATGTGAGAGGAGTGAATGATGAAGTGAAAGAGAGAGAGATTGTTCAGGTGCTTGAGGATGCAAAAGTGGATATATGTGGATTGACTGAAACTAAATGGAAAGGTGAAAGGGTGAGAGAATGGGAATATGGTTTAGGCATATGTGCGGGAGTCAATGAAAATGAGAGGGCAAGAGAGGGAGTATGTCTGATGATAAGCAAGAAGTGGAAGGAGAATATAAGAGAGTATGGAACAGTGGGTGCAAGGATTGTATGGGTGAGGATGAAAGTAGGTATACAAGGGTGGGCGATTGTATGTGTGTATGCCCCGACAGAGGATCGAGTGGCAAGAGTGAAAGATGAGTTTTGGGCGAGTGTAGAAGTGTGTATGGACAAGTTTGAGAGGAGCGAGAGAGTGCTGTTGATTGGAGACATGAATGGCAAAGTTGGGAATGTACGAGTGGATGGAGTGGTTGGTCAGTGGGGTGTGCCAGCTGACGTAGATGGGAATGGAAGTGCTTTGGTGGACATCTGTGCTTGTAAGGGGTTGGCAATTGCCAACACCTACTTTCGGCATAAGATGATCCACCGGTATACATGGAGAGTAATGAGGAGGATGGATGGTGAACTTGTTGAACGAAAGGCAATGATAGACTACGTGTGTGTGGATGAGCGAATGAGAAGACAAGTGTTGGATGAAAGAGTGTGGAGAGGGTGGGGGAATGGAGTCTCGGACCATCACTTAGTGATGGCCAAGGTAGAGCTGCAAAGAAAGTGGTTGAGGAGACGAAGGGGAAGACAGGAGGAAGCAACTCCTGTGAGAAGAGTGGAGAAATTGCAAGATAGTGAGAAAATGACAGAGTATAAGAGCATAGTGGAAGAAAGACGGGGAAGGTATGAGCTAGAGCAGATGGAAGGGGTGGAAGACGTATGTAAGATATTCATGGAAGAGATAGGCGCAGCGTGTGAGGCGGTTTGTGGAGTGAGGAGGAGATGCAAGGGTGTGCAAGGAACAGCATGGTGGAATGATGAGGTGAAACGAGCTGTGGAACAAAAGAAGAAGGCATATAGTGAATGGTTAGCGAGTAGAGGTAGGGGAGAAGATGAGAGAGAGAAGAGAGAGGTATATGTGAGCAGGAGAAGGGAGGTTAAGAGACTGGTGAAGGAGGGTAAAAAGAAAGTTGATGAGGAGTTTGGGAGGAATCTGAGTGTGAAATGGAGGGAGAGTAAGAAATTGTTTTGGAAGGCGGTAAAGAAAGTAAGGCAGTGTGAAAGGGGAAATAGTAGGGGAGTGAAAGATAGGAATAAAAGATTGTTGGTGGAGAAGAGAGAGAAACTGAGGAGATGGAAGGAGCACTTTGTGGATATGGTGAATGTGGAGAGTGAGAGCAGTGCGAGTATAAGTGGTTGGGGAATGGCTGGGAGAAGAAGAGATGAGAGGAGGGAGCAAGAGATCAGTAGGGCTGAAGTAGTGGAAGCGAGGAAGAATATTAAGTTGGGAAAGGCCCCAGGAATTGATGGAGTGTGTGGTGAAATGCTTAGGTATGGGGGTGAGACTGTTGTGGAGTGGATATGGAAGTTGTGTAGATTGGCTTGGGATGAGGGAAGGGTTCCAGAGGACTGGAAATTAGGTATAATTGTTCCTTTATACAAAGGAAAAGGAGAGAGAGAAGTATGTGGTAACCACAGGGGTATTTACCTACTTAGTGTGACTGGTAAAATATATGGTAGAATACTCATTGATAGGGTTAGGCATATGACAGAGGAGCTGGTAGGAGAAGAACAAGGGGGATTTAGGAAGGGAAAAGGGTGTGTAGATCAGATATTTGTTCTAAGATGTTTAGTGAAGAAGTATCTAGAGAAGGGAAGGAAAGTGTATGCTGCCTTCATGGACTTGGAGAAAGCTTATGACAGAATAGATAGGCAAGGTATGTGGAAGGTATTAAGAATATATGGAGTAGAGGGGAAATTGTTGAGTGCTGTGAAGAGTATGTACGAGGGAGCTAGGGTTACGGTGCGAGTGGATGGCGAGCTGAGTGAGTTCTTTGATCTCAATGTGGGACTGAAACAGGGTTGTGTGATGTCTCCATGGCTGTTTAATATATACATGGATGCGGTTGTAAAGGAGGTGCAGGGTAGGGCAGTGGAAGTCGGGGTGGCTGTAATGAATGAGGGTGAGATTTGGAAGCTTCCGGTGTTGCTGTTTGCTGATGATACAGTACTATTGAGTGAAGATGAATGGGAGTTGCAAGGTTTGGTGAATGAATTTGGGACAGTGTGTAGGAGGAGGAATCTGAAAGTTAATGTAAACAAAAGTAAAGTTATGGTGTTTGAGAGGAATGAAGTCACAGAGTGTGCAGTGAGGGTGGATGGTGAGGATATGGAGAATGTGAGTGCATTCAAGTACTTGGGTAGTGTGATGAGTAAGGACGGAACTTTGGGGGATGAAGTGCGTGAAAGGGTACAGCAGGGAAGGAAGGTTGTTTGTACACTGAAAGCAGTGATGAGAAATAGGGAGGTGAGTATGGAAGTTAAGAAGTCACTGCATGATAGTATTGTGATCCCTACCCTAACGTATGGAAGCGAGGCATGGACCTTGCAAGAGGGGAACAAGTCAAGAGTGAGAGCAGTAGAAATGAGTTACTTGAGAGGAGCATGTGGAGTGACGTGGAGGGACAGGTTGACGAATGAAGAAGTGAAGGAATGCTGTGGGGTGGATGTGGATGTGGTTGAGAAGATTAGGAGAAATACACTGAGGTGGTCTGGACATGTGAAGAGAATGGAGAAAGACTGACTAAGAGGGTGTATGTAGGTGAGGTGGAGGGAGGGAGAGGGAGAGGTAGACCGAGGATGAGGTGGAGGGATGGAGTTGAGAGGTATATGAGGGAGTGGGGGGGTGAGTTGGGGGGAGGGAAGTCAAATGGTGGGTGACAGAGCGACTTGGAGGCTTTTTGTCTGCGGCCACCCTTTGCGGGATTAGGGCATCGGGCTCTCTCTCTCTCTCTCTCTCTCTCTCTCTCTCTCTCTCTCTCTATATATATATATATATATATATATATATATATATATATATATATATATATCAAAGTTCAGAGTCACAGGGAGTGGTAAACTGAAGCTTCTTTCGTCTGATTTAGACTAAATTTGGTCTACGGGTTGACGGTAAAGCACAGATGGAGTTATTCAGTTTTGAGAGCAATCAATCAAAGGTAAAAGCCACAGAACAATGTCAAGTTTTATACACATATGAGGGTTGGAAAACTAACTTGAACACTGTTGATCCAGTATCAACAAAACTTGGTGGAAAGGTTGAGGGGTTGCCAGCGGGTAAGCTTAGTTACTTTTCAGAACAAAGTAATCTCGATTTATCTGCTTATCATTTAAATTATATGTTCCTCGGTTTCTTTAATCGCCGTCATTCTTTCTCCGCTCTTCCCCCCTCTGTACCCTTTTTCCTTTCATTACTCACCTCATGGCTCAGACCGATGGACTGCCTAATAAATCCCAGGGTTTCATTACTGGGATGAGTCACGATACGGCCAGGCGGGAAGGGAGAGAATAACGCGGGAGACAGAGGCAGAAGGGAGAGAGGAATGGCAGAAACAGCAAAGACAGATAGAAGGACGAGAGGAACGAGGATGAAATGAGATGAAAAAATTTTTTTTTACAGACACCAACAGCCGCGGATTTCTTACTTTTATTAGCGAAGATATGAGAGTTTCAAGCTATTGTACATGATACTTGAGCTTGGATGTGTGAACACGGTATCATGTACTGCTGTCTGCTATTCCTCCTTTTTCACGTATGTTGCTATGTTTGACATCAGTACACTATAGCAGTCCATGCAGCCAGTCACTCCTGTTTTTCCTTCTGATTAATGCCTTAATTTCAGGGGAAGTAATCAGTGTTCGCAAAATACCTCTGGTCGTGCCATTTTTTTTTTTTTTCTCTCCCCGTCCATCAAGAAACATTTCTGTCGTATGTAATTTCATTTACACTCTCCCCTCTTCCTAGTACGGCTCCTAACACTACATGTCTCACGATGTTGTAACTCAAGTTCGTGATACTGATGTGTGTGTGGGGGGGGGGGTGAGACAGAGGTGGAGGGGCGGGGAGATAGTAACTCACAACATTGCAGTTGGATGCAGTAATGTGTAGGTAGAGGTTTGTATGTTGGTAACTGGCTTATACTGTGCTGTGGGTGAGGGTTGTCATAGTGTTGATGGCGATAAAGTTGGTGGTGACTGGCTACTGCACTTTCCTGTACATAGGGATTGCAGTGAAGTTGTTGGCGGTGTAAGTGGTGGTGAATGGTTTCATATGTGGGATGTGGTGGTGTTGGTGGTGGTGACAGTGGTGGTGACTTGTTTGTACTGACCTCTCATTGAGGATGATGTGGTACATCAACAATGGTGGGAGTGGAGCATAAAGTTTCACCTAATCGCAGGAAATTTTAGTGATTCATGATACAGTAATTCATGACTGCTCCAGTGGAGGACGAAAACTCTTCACTAGAAGGATGAGAATCATATCTCATAACGCTGGGTGTGCTGACAAAAGTGTTTTTTACAGGAGATGGCCCAGGATCTGCTAACTAAGCTACTCAGCCGAATCCAATTGCTTACGAGGCAGTCGTTCTGCCGACTGAGCCACCAAACTGAATTTGGGATCAGCGACCAAAATGGCAGCTTACAGACTCAATTCTAAATTTACAGATTAAATAATGGTGGCCTTAATTCTTCACTGATTACTGTTTCACTATTTTTTACTTCCTACATTCTGTCTGAAAATAACTTTCATAGCCTTAAAGACTATGATGATGTATACTGATATATATGCATAAACATATCTAAATAAACAAATAAATAAATATAGCAATGACTATATTGCATCTGCTCATTTTTTTTCTTTCATCCACACATCTGTCAAAGTCGGTATAATTCTTTCATTTTTTCAGTACTTTACTTCAAATGTGGTGCACTTACTCACTGGGTACATACCTCCGGGCACATTACTGACTGTTTATTTTGGCGTTTTAAAGGGACATTTGGGTTAAAGGTCAAACCAAACAAGCATATTTTTTTAAATATGTGATTTGTGGCAATGACAGCCGTACAATTAATTTACTTTTGCCAAAATTATATATATATATATATATATATATATATTGTTACGGAACAGAGAAAGATAATGTACACTTTAAGTGAGAATACTAAAAATCACTACCATCCCGCAAAGTTCCAGGTTCAAAACAAAAGAGTTAGGTAAAATTACAAGTTAAAGTTTAATGCTCAAACTAACAACTAAACATTCAGGACTCATAAGGATAATGTAATGGCAAAAAAAGGGTTAAATATATGGTTAACTGCAATAGCCTCTATTAACACGAAATTAGCAAGAGTAAATTTATCTAAGTCAGCCCTGATAAAATGAGAAAACCGGATAATGCTCAGTGAATGCAAGATATATTATTACAGATACAAAATATTATCAAAAATGGCTGACATAAAAACACATGAATCACAAAAACCTCACTAGGCCTACGAATTAACAGCACAAGAAAAAATGTAATAACACTTATACTCAAATTACACAGCTGCTAGATGGTTGGAGACTTCCTGAGCACTCACAACAATAACAACTGTACAGGGGAGGACAGAGATGTGAGCAAAATGAGGAGTAGATCTAAGTGGCAATTAATGCAGAGACTGAGCTCATTACATACGGGCCGGCAGAGCTTGATACAACTTGTAAGGAGGACGCGCAAATGAAGCCATAGGGGACAAAGAGTTGACACTCCTGCTCTGAACAACAGAAAGAACGACTTACTCTACTATAAGAGAGGAGGGGGGGAGTGAGGTAGAACACGCAATATGGGAGCCACAAGGCGAATCGTGATCAAACATACAGCATACTGTACGTTAGAATTATACAAAGGATGATGAAATCATAGGCTATGTAACACCTCCCCACAAAGAAAAAGAATTTTACAAAGGAAATTTCTTATTACTCGAAAACAATCGGTCTAAAGTCTAGATAAGCAATCTGCAATAACATTTTCTTTCCCCTTGACATGTTGTATGTCTAATGAATACTCCTGAAGAAGTAGACTCTATCTTGTCAATCTCTGATTTTTATCTTTAAACTTACTAAGGAATTTCAGTGGGTTATGATCGGTATAAATGACTATGGGGTCAAAACCAGAACACAAATAAAATGAAAAATGCTGTAAACCCAAAATCAAGGCCAAAAGCTCTCACTCAATAGTTGAGTAGTTCTTTTGAGGTGCAGTGAACTTCTTACTGTAATAAGATACAGGGTGTTCAATACCCTGATCATCCTCTTGCAGCAAAACAGCCCCAGCTCCTGTATCACTTGCGTCAACAGCCATCTTAAAAGGCTTAACAAAATTTGGAGTAGCGAGCACTGGCTGACTTAATAGGATAGCTTTAAGTTTGCTGAAAGAGGATTCACAGTCATCGGTCCAGACAAATTTAACTCCCTTTTTCAGTAGGTCTGTAAGTGGTGATACAAGAATTGAAAAGTTAAGAACAAATCTCCTGTAATAACCTACCATTCCCAAAAATCCTTGTAGCTCTTTCCTACTTTTAGGTCTGGGAAGATCACTTATAACCTGAGCCTTAGCTGCTGGTGGTGCAACATGTCCATCACCAATTACGTACCCAAGGTACTGAACTTTAGCTTGACCAAACTCACACTTTGATAAATTAGCTACAAGATTAGCCTGAACCAAACGCTCAAGAAATTTACTAACATGGCATAGGTGATCTTTCCAGTTGTCACTGAAGATTAATACATCATCAATATAAACAACACACCCTGCCAAACCCTCTGTTACAACATTCATGAGCTTCTGAAATGTGGCTGGTGCATTCTTCATACCATATGGCATTACAGAACATGCAAAAGTCTTTCCTAGTGTTACAAAACATGAGATCTCCCTAGCACGTTCAGTCATAGCTACTTGCCAGTATCCCTTTAACAAATCAAACTTACTTATGTACCTAACCTTTCCGATCTTGTCTATGCAATCTTCCACGCGAGGGAGAGGGTAAGTGTCTGTTTTGGTTATCTGATTAACACGTCTGTAGTTGATGCAAAGCCGCTGTGACCCACCTGGCTTAGGACTAGAGTGGCAGGAGAACTCCACTCGCTCTGACAGGGCTCAATCATCTTGTGGTCCAACAGGTAGCCAAGCTCCTTCTGGATGAGAGGAACTTTCACTGGGTTTACACGGTAAGGAGGCAGTTTAACTGGCTTTGCGTCTCCAACATCGACATCATGCATCAACACAGTGGTTCTTCCTGGAGTGGCACGGAACACTTGCTGGTACTCCTGCAGTAATGCCGAAAACTCCTGCCTTTCCTCGGGAGCTAGATGAGAAAGCTTAGTTTGGAGATCATTCATGATATCAGGATTCTTCCCCAAACTATCACTCAGGCTCATACTGCATGGGAGAGCTTCACTTGCAGACTCGGGTGGAACAGCTACAGTGCAGACTGGGTTATTTTCGTCCCGCCTGTGATATAACTTTAGCATGTGATGTGACAAAGTTGCTTGTTCTTTCTACGATCTGGTGTGGCGATGACATAGTTGACATCACTGAGTTTCTTCTTCATGAAATAAGGAACACTAAACTTGGCTTGAAGAGGTTGCCCATGCACCGGTAGCAGAATCAAAACCTGATCTCCTGGCTGAAAGTGGCGTAACCTGGACTTCTTATCATACCAAGTCTTCATCTTCTCCTGAGCAGCTCCTAAATTCTCTCTCGCCAGCTGTAAAGCAGTGGACAGCCGTTCTTTGAACTTCATCACATACTCCAGCAGGTTGACGTCATCTTCCTCCGACAGCCAGCATTCCTTGAGTAGCTTAAGGGGTCCTCTTACTTCATGGCCAAACAGTAGTTCAAAGGGTGAGAAGCCCAGTGATTCATTTGAAGATTCTCTTGCGGCAAATACAACGAATGGAAGACCTTTATCCCAGTCTTTCTGATGTTCCAAACAGTATTTCTTGAGCATCGATTTGAGTGTTTGATGATATCTCTCCAACGCTCCTTGGGTCTGGGGATGGTAAGCTGAAGACGTGATCTGGGTGATGCCCAACTCTTTCAGAGACTGCTTGAAAACATCTGACATGAAATTACTTCCCCGGTCTGACTGTACCTCCTTGGGCAGACCAAACTTTGTGAAGAACCCTAGCATTTCCTTAACCACGTTCTTTGCTGAGATATTTCTAAGTGGAATGGCTGCAGGATAACGAGTAGCCATATCAATCAGGGTCAACACATAAGAAAATCCTGAAGAAGTCTTAGGAAGAGGGCCCACAATATCCACCAACACACGGGTGAATGGCGCCTCAAAAGGAGGAATGGGAACTAGAGGTGCAACCTTTTCGGTCTGATTACACTTCCCCACAACTTGACAGGTGTGACAAGATTTACAATACCGGGAAACATCCCTGAAGATACCTGGCCAGTAGAAGTGTTTCAAAATGCGTGCCACAGTCTTCCTTACTCCAAGGTGTCCTGCCAAACTGGAATCATGAGCCACTCTAATGATATCCTGCCTACAAACACGAGGGATGACAACTTGATGTACAACCTCCCATTCACAGTCAGCTGATGCTGTTGGGGGTCTCCACTTCCTCATAGGTACTCCTGACTTTATATAATAACAAGTAGAAGCACCAGCTGACTCTTCCTCACAGCAAGCAGAGTTAGCTAGACCTTTCAACTCAGGGTCAGCAACCTCCAACTGAACCAACTCTTGACAAGACAAATTATCAACACTACGGGGTACTGCCTCATCTAGTGAGTGGTCCAAATTAGCAAGAAAAGTGTCAGCTAGGATAACATCATCATCATCATTATCCTCTAAGTCACCAGTAACTTTAGACTTAGCCCTAGTGACAGCACATCCAGAGAACACATCAGGGACATCACAATCCTGGGTCGCAGCCACTGACTCACTAGACAACTGAGGAGCTGGACACACTTGACTTTCACCAATATCATTTCCAAGTAAGAAAGTTACACCTGACATTGGGAGTGTCTCAACCAACCCAACCATAACGGAACCATTAACAAAACCAGACTCTAAATTCACTCTGCACAGAGGGACAGAGAATTAATTATTCCTTACACCTTGTAAGATTACAGTTTCATCAGAGGAATTAACATTAGAGTCTAGAACACTGGTCAGCATAAGGGATTGGCAAGCACCTGTATCACGATATATTTTAACTGATTTCCTGTCATTACTGTCCAGAGGACTGACAAAACCATCAGACAGAAAATTAGCACATGAACTCTTGACAGTGTCACCCACGTTACTGCTCAAAAGAGGGGCTCCATCATGAGAATTTAATTTACCCCTCAAAGCAGGTTCAGTTAACTCAGTTAAAGAATTCTGGGAACTCTCAAGAATGGACACTAGACCAATTGACTGAATATTTAAAGTCTCCTTTTTGTTCACATCACGCTGTCTCCTGAAACATTTCTCCATAGTATGACCAAGCTTACTATAAGTACATTTACTTTTCTGAAATCTAGAGGTGAAGCTGGTATTTACTTCCTGAGAAACATCATCTTTATTCTCTTTCCTGTTACCTGTACTCTGAGTGGAGGCAACGTACTTACTCTCAGCTTTCCTTTTTTCTTTAGAATATCTCTTGTGAGTGAAAACATATTCATCAGCTAAAACTGCAGCATCAGACAAATTATCTATTCTTCTCTCATCAAGATATAGGCTTACATCATTATTAATACAACTTTTGAAGTCCTCCAGCAAAATCATCTGCTTAAATTTACCAAAATCAGAATCCACATTCTTAGAATTTAACCACTAATCTAACAGATCTTCATTGATTTTTGCATACTCCACATGGGATTGCTTATCTTGCTTGTAAGTTGTCCTAAATTTTACTCTATAGGCTTCAGGAACAAGCTCATAGGCCTTAAGAATCAAGCTCTTAACTACATCATAATTATCACATTGATTCTGAGGAAAACATGCATAAGTTACTTGAGCTTTACCGGTGAGAACAGTTTGAAGGAGTACTGGCCAATACTTTTTGGGCCAATTAAAACCTGTAGCTACCCTCTCAAGCAACTGATAATACTTTGTTAAATCAGATTCATTAAAAGGAGGGACAAGTTTAACATTTTTAGCCACATCAAAATCATCAGAGCTAGATGATCCAGTTCCACATTGTTTCATGCGATACTCATGGTCTGCCTGAATCCTAGCAAGTTCAATTTGTGCCTCCTGAATACGAGCCTGAGACTCAGCCTCTTTAGCACGTGCCTGAAACTCAGCCTCTTTAACACGAGCCTCCTGCAGGGCTAGCTGTAACTTAGCTAATTCAATCTGCGTTTGCTCATTTTGAGGAGTTACATTAGACAAGCTTTCATTAATCATGTCAACAATTTGATCTTTAGAATGATGAGAGTGAAATGCAATTCCCAATTGTTGAGCAACAAGCTTAAGTTCATTCTTTGTTCTGTTTTCTACATCACACACTGTTTGCACATTTGACAAAAAATCTTTGGCTTCATCAAGCGTAGTAATAGTAGACATCATGAATAAATCACAGTCACAAAATATCAAGCAATATCCTTATGATAATATCCTGAATATCCTGATAAGAGGTCGCCAAATTTATGTTACGGAACAGAGAAAGATAATGTACACTTTAAGTGAGAATATTAAAAATCACTACTGTCCTGCAAAGTTCCAGGTTCAAAACAAAAGAGTTAGGTAAAATTACAAGTTAAAGTTTAATGCTCAAACTAACAACTAAACATTCAGGACTCATAAGGATAATGTAATGGCAAAAAACAGGTTAAATATATGGTTAACTGCAATAGCCTCAATTAACACGAAATTGGCAAGAGTAAATTTATCTAAGTCAGCCCTGATAAAATGAGAAAACCGGATAATGCTCGGTGAATGCAAGATATATTATTACAGATACAAAATATTATCAAAAATGGCTGACATAAAAACACATGAATCACAAAAACTCACTAGGCCTACGAATTAACAGCACAAGAAAAAATGTAATAACACTTATACTCAAATTACACAGCTGCTAGATGGTTGGAGACTTCCTGAGCACTCACAACAATAACAACTGTACAGGGGAGGACAGAGATGTGAGCAAAATGAGGAGTAGATCTAAGTGGCAATTAATGCAGAGACTGAGCTCATTATATACGGGCCGGCAGAGCTTGATACAACTTGTAAGGAGGACGCACAAATGAAGCCATAGGGGACAAAGAGTTGACACTCCTGCTCTGAACAACAGAAAGAACGACTTACTCTACTATAAGGGAGGAGGGGGGGAGTGAGGTAGAACACGCACTATGGAAGCCACGAGGCGAATCGTGATCAAACATGCAGCATACTGTACGTTAGAATTATACAAAGGATGATGAAATCATAGGCTATGTAACACCTCCCCACAAAGAAAAAGAATTTTACAAAGGAAATTTCTTATTACTCGAAAACAATCTGTCTAAAGTCTAGATAAGCAATCTGCAATAACATTTTCTTTCCCCTTGACATGTTGTATGTCTAATGAATACTCCTGAAGAAGTAGACTCCATCTTGTCAATCTCTGATTTTTATCTTTAAACTTACTAAGGAATTTCAGTGGGTTATGATCGGTATAAATGACTATGGGGTCAAAACCAGAACACATATAATATGAAAAATGCTGTAAACCCAAAATCAAGGCCAAAAGCTCTCTCTCAATAGTTGAGTAGTTCTTTTGAGGTGCAGTGAACTTCTTACTGTAATAAGATACAGAGTGTTCAATACCCTGATCATCCTCTTGCAGCAAAACAGCCCCAGCTCCTGTATCACTTGCGTCAACAGCCATCTTAAAAGGCTTAGCAAAATTTGAAGTAGCGAGCACTGGCTGACTTAATAGGATAGCTTTAAGTTTGCTGAAAGAGGATTCACAGTCATCGGTCCAGACAAATTTAACTCCCTTTTTCAGTAGGTCTGTAAGTGGTGATACAAGAATTGAAAAGTTAAGAACAAATCTCCTGTAATAACCTACCATTCCCAAAAATCTTTGTAGCTCTTTCCTACTTTTAGGTCTGGGAAGATCACTTATAACCTGAACCTTAGCTGCTGGTGGTGCAACATGTCCATCACCAATTACGTACCCAAGGTACTGAACTTTAGCTTGACCAAACTCACACTTTGATAAATTAGCTACAAGATTAGCCTGAACCAAAAGCTCAAGAAATTTACTGACATGGCATAGGTGATCTTTCCAGTTGTCACTGAAGATTAATACATCATCAATATAAACAACACACCCTGCCAAACCCTCTGTTACAACATTCATGAGCTTCTGAAATGTGGCTGGTGCATTCTTCATACCATATGGCATTACAGAACATGCAAAAGTCTTTCCTAGTGTTACAAAACATGAGATCTCCCTAGCACGTTCATTCATAGCTACTTGCCAGTATCCCTTTAACAAATCAAACTTACTTATGTACCTAACCTTTCCGATCTTGTCTATGCAATCTTCCACGCGAGGGAGAGGGTAAGTGTCTGTTTTGGTTATCTGATTAACACGTCTGTAGTCGATGCAAAGCCGCTGTGACCCACCTGGCTTAGAGACTAGAGTGGCAGGAGAACTCCACTCGCTCTGACAGGGCTCAATCATCTTGTGGTCCAACAGGTAGCCAAGCTCCTTCTGGATGAGAGGAACTTTCACTGGGTTTACACGGTAAGGAGGCAGTTTAACTGGCTTTGCGTCTCCAACATCGACATCATGCATCAACACAGTGGTTCTTCCTGGAGTGGCACGGAACACTTGCGGGTACTCCTGCAGTAATGCCGAAAACTCCTGCCTTTCCTCGGGAGCTAGATGAGAAAGCTTAGTCTGGAGATCATTCATGATATCAGGATTCTTCCCCAAACTATCACTCAGGCTCATACTGCATGGAAGAGCTTCACTTGCAGACTCGGGTGGAACAGCTACAGTGCAGACTGGGTTATTTTCGTCCCGCCTGTGATATAACTTTAGCATGAGATGTGACAAAGTTGCTTGTTCTTTCTACGATCTGGTGTGGCGATGACATAGTTGACATCACTGAGTTTCTTCTCCATGAAATAAGGACCACTAAACTTGGCTTGAAGAGGTTGCCCATGCACCGGTAGCAGAATCAAAACCTGATCTCCTGGCTGAAAGTGGCGTAACCTGGACTTCTTATCATACCAAGTCTTCATCTTCTCCTGAGCAGCTCCTAAATTCTCTCTCGCCAGCTGTAAAGCAGTGGACAGCCGTTCTTTGAACTTCATCACATACTCCAGCAGGTTGACGTCATCTTCCTCCGACAGCCAGCATTCCTTGAGTAGCTTAAGGGGTCCTCTTAATTCATGGCCAAACAGTAGTTCAAAGGGTGAGAAGCCCAGTGATTCATTTGAAGATTCTCTTGCGGCAAATACAACGAATGGAAGACCTTTATCCCAGTCTTTCTGATGTTCCAAACAGTATTTCTTGAGCATCGATTTGAGTGTTTGATGATATCTCTCCAACGCTCCTTGGGTCTGGGGATGGTAAGCTGAAGACGTGATCTGGGTGATGCCCAACTCTTTCAGAGACTGCTTGAAAACATCTGACATGAAATTACTTCCCCAGTCTGACTGTACCTCCTTGGGCAGACCAAACTTTGTGAAGAACCCTAGCATTTCCTTAAACCACGTTCTTTGCTGAGATATTTCTAAGTGGAATGGCTTCAGGATAACAAGTAGCCATATCAATCAGGGTCAACACATAAGAAAATCCTGAAGAAGTCTTAGGAAGAGGGCCCACAATATCCACCAACACACGGGTGAATGGCGCCTCAAAAGGAGGAATGGGAACTAGAGGTGCAACCTTTTCGGTCTGATTACACTTCCCCACAACTTGACAGGTGTGACAAGACTTACAATACCAGGAAGCATCCCTGAAGATACCTGGCCAGTAGAAGTGTTTCAAAATGCGTGCCACAGTCTTCCTTACTCCAAGGTGTCCTGCCAAACTGGAATCATGAGCCACTCTAATGATATCCTGCCTACAAACACGAGGGATGACAACTTGATGTACAACCTCCCATTCACAGTCAGCTGATGCTGTTGGGGGTCTCCACTTCCTCATAGGTACTCCTGACTTTATATAATAACAAGTAGAAGCACCAGCTGACTCTTCCTCACAGCAAGCAGAGTTAACTAGACCTTTCAACTCAGGGTCAGCAACCTGCAACTCAACGAACTCTTGACGAGACAAATTATCAACACTACGGGGTACTGCCTCATCTAGTGAGTGGTCCAAATTAGCAAGAAAAGTGTCAGCTAGGATAACATCATCATCATCATTATCCTCTAAGTCACCAGTAACTTTAGACTTAGCCCTAGTCACAGCACATGCAGAGAACACATCAAGGACATCACAATCCTGGGTCGCAGCCACTGGCTCACTAGACAACTGAGGAGCTGGACACACTTGACTTTCACCAATATCATTTCCAAGTAAGAAAGTTACACCTGACATTGGGAGTGTCTCAATCAACCCAACCATAACGGAACCATTAACAAAACCAGACTCTAAATTCACTCTGCACAGAGGGACAGAGAAGTAATTATTCCTTACACCTTGTAAGATTACAGTTTCATCAGAGGAATTAACAGAGTCTAGAACACTGGTCAGCATAAGGGATTGACAAGCACCTGTATCACGATATATTTTAACTGGTTTCCTGTCATTACTGTCCAGAGGACTGACAAAACCATCAGACAGGAAATTAGCACATGAACTCTTGAGAGTGTCACCCACGTTACTGCTCAAAAGAGGAGCTCCATCATGAGAATTTAATTTACCCCTCAAAGCAGGTTCAGTGAACTCAGTTAAAGAATTCTGGGAACTCTCAAGAGTGGACACTAGACCAATTGACTGAATATTTAAAGACTCCTTTTTGTTCACATCACGCTGTCTCCTGAAACATTTCTCCGTAGTATGACCAAGCTAACTACAATAAGTACATTTACTTTTCTGAAATCTAGAGGTGGAGCTGGTATTTACTTCCTGAGAAACATCATCTTTATTCTCTTTCCTGTTACCTGTACTCTGAGTAGAGGCAACGTACTTACTCTCAGCTTTCCTTTTTTCTTTAGAATATCTCTTGTGAGTGAAAACATATTCATCAGCTAAAACTGCAGCATCAGACAAATTATCTATTCTTCTCTCATCAAGATATAGGCTTACATCATTATTAATACAACTTTTGAAGTCCTCCAGCAAAATCATCTGCTTAAATTTGTCAAAATCAGAATCCACATTCTTAGAATTTAACCACTGCTCTAACAGATCTTCATTGATTTTTGCATACTCAACATGGGATTGCTTATCTTGCTTGTAAGTTGTCCTAAATTTTACTCTATAGGCTTCAGGAACAAGCTTATAGGCCTTAAGAATCAAGCTCTTAACTACATCATAATTATCACATTGATTCTGAGGAAAACATGCATAAGTTACTTGAGCTTTACCGGTGAGAACAGTTTGAAGGAATACTGGCCAATACTTTTTGGGCCAATTAAAACCTGTAGCTACCCTCTCAAACAACTGATAATACTTTGTTAAATCAGATTCATTAAAAGGAGGGACAAGTTTAACATTTTTAGCCACATCAAAATCATCAGAGCTAGATGATCCAGTTCCACATTGTTTCATGCGATACTCATGGTCTGCCTGAATCCTAGCAAGTTCAATTTGTGCCTCCTGAATACGAGCCTGAGACTCAGCCTCCTTAGCCTGAGACTCAGCCTCTTTAGCACGTGCCTGAAACTCAGCCTCCTTAACACGAGCCTCCTGCAGGGCTACCTGTAACTTAGCTAATTCAATCTGCGTTTGCTCATTTGGAGGAGTTACATTAGACAAGCTTTCATTAATCATGTCAACAATTTGATCTTTAGAATGATGAGAGTGAAATGCAATTCCCAATTGTTGAGCAACAAGCTTAAGTTCATTCTTTGTTCTGTTTTCTACATCACACACTGTTTGCAAATTTGGCAAAAAATCTTTGGCTTCATCAAGCGTAGTAATAGTAGACATCATGAATAAATCACAGTCACAAAATATTAAGCAATATCCTTATGATAATATCCTGAATATCCTGATAAGAGGTCGCCTAATTTATGTTACGGAACAGAGAAAGATAATGTACACTTTAAGTGAGAATACTAAAAATCGCTACTGTCCCGCAAAGTTCCAGGTTCAAAACAAAAGAGTTAGGTAAAATTACAAGTTAAAGTTTAATGCTCAAACTAACAACTAAACATTCAGGACTCATAAGGATAATGTAATGGCAAAAAACAGGTTAAATATATGGTTAACTGCAATAGCCTCTATTAACACGAAATTAGCAAGAGTAAATTTATCTAAGTCAGCCCTGATAAAATGAGAAAACCGGATAATGCTCAGTGAATGCAAGATATATTATTAAAGATACAAAATATTATCAAAAATGACTGACATAAAATCACATGAATCACAAAAACCACACTAGGCCTACGAATTAACACCTTATGCTATACAGTACAAGAAAAAATGTAATAACACTTATACTCAAATTACACAGCTGCTAGATGGTTGGAGACTTCCTGAGCACTCACAATAATAACAACTGTACAGGGGAGGACGGAGATGTGAGCAAAATTAGGAGTAGATCTAAGTGGCAATTAATGCAGAGACTGAGCTCATTATATAGGGGCCGACAGAGCTTGATACAACTTGTAAGGAGGATGCGCAAATGAAGCCATAGGGGACAAAGAGTTGACACTCCTGCTCTGAACAACAGAAAGAACGACTTACTCTACTATAAGGGAGGAGGGGGGGAGTGAGGTAGAACACTCACTATGGAAGCCACGAGGCGAATCGTGATCAAACATGCAGCATACTGTACGTTAGAATTATACAAAGGATGATGAAATCATAGGCTATGTAAGAATATATATATATATATATATATATGTATATATATATATATATATATATATATATATATATATATATATATATATATTTAATTTAGTGTGTAGATCATCCTGCATGCCGTTGGGAATGTTGGCAGTTTTAAACGGAATAATCATTTGTCCAATGGGAGCGTTGCAGTTTTATAAAATTGGATCACTGTTTCGTTAATTTTCCTTATAAAGATAAAACAGTGGAAGTATGGTCCAATTCTTTTACTTAAGGGAACGTAACTATTACTTTGGCCCTCCATCTGACAATCACACAGTTTATGTGAGTAACGTACAAAAGTATCTGAAATTACAGACACTACTGATTATGCTCATTATGACGAAGTCAGATGAAGCCTCACACACTACACTCATAAAAGAAGCGTTGAAGCATTCAGTGATCATTAACACGTAGACTACGTTGACTTCATTTTTCCCACCCACAGACGGCTTTATTCGTACTTGGAAGTTTTTTCAAGCTGGATGGAGATTGGTATAGCTTTCATCAGACCTTGTCTGTGTTGACTAAATTCGTCTAGAAGTAGCATGAATATACCAACAAAATGCACTGTGTGATTCATAGGGTTAAACTGCTGCTCTCCTATGCAGGACCCATATGCATATAGGGTCTTCTCACACCTTTCTACTACGCAGATTTACTGACATCACGCTTGAGACAGGGCACTCCCCCCACTTCTCCCCACCCACCATCTCCCTTGGGACCTCAGAGGGAGGCCTCAAGTCGCGGTGAGGTGCAGCTGTCTGTCATCCTCCATACCCACCCCTCCCACACACAACTCTGTTCCCCACACACATTTCCTCAATTCAAATGATTGTTTGACCTCTCCCTTCTCATATTTAAAGGTACATGATTTACAAATAAACACAATATACTCTAATAGTGACATTTATTAGGATACATGTATATCATCTTGTTATAAATGATACCGGATGTTTATTGGTACTGCTACCGGTATTGACTATATGTTACTATACAGGCTTCATTTCCTTAACTTCGACATCTTAATCTGCAGCTTTCGTGTCGAGTTAGCCAAATTTCTGTTTAATACCCGCATCCTGAAAAATACTCGGTATCGAACAAAAAGGCTAATTACTTCAGTAGGAAGAGACACATGCCTATATATTAGTACTGACAATGCCTTGCCAGTTGACTTTTAAATTACCGTTGGTAAGGCTTAGGTTTTATGCTGGTTTTAAGCCACAGTATGTCAAATGTATATATTCCGCATATATCATGGAGAGAGAGAGACTGCGTAGATACCAAATCGTTAATTATAAATAACAAATCTCTTAATCCGTGCTATTAAATATATGTGAATGTAGTTCGTATACTCTTCGTGGCTTCATGTACATGAAAAGCTATATAGTTTTTACGAATTATTCACTCTTTGAGAACGAAAAGTGACTGTATAAATCATTTCCAACGACCTGGCACCGTTGTTTTTGCGACCTGGAAGGGAGGGAGGGAGGGAATGAAGGGGGGGATGATAACATACTTCTTGCCAAACGCTTCCAGATGGAATTACTACGTTACGAACCTGCTTTAAACAAATACATTCTGCGATATACCGTACTTAATTATCAATACTACTGCTTTCTTGCTAGGGTACTCAGTAATGGTTACCTACAGTACGTGGGTAGAACAAAATAATGGTGGGTAAATATGAATACTAGCAACTCATACTAGTGCGGTGGCCAGTTGCCTCAATTTATTTTACCTGGGCTGGTAAATGCAATGCACCACGTGCTTTTCCACATTTCTGCAAGCACTAATCCCGTGAGGGGCGATATACTGCACAGCTTATAAAGAGCAAAGCCCACCATATACAGGGATATGCACCTACGCAGAGAGAGAGAGAGAGAGAGAGAGAGAGAGAGAGAAAGGGGAAGGGACTTAACATTTAATGAAGCTGATGGCAGATTCAGCGTTGGCAGGGCGTGCTCTTCAAGGCGTATTTGATTTTTTGGAATATGCAGTTTGAGAAGTTCATATTTTAGATTTCTTGTATAAGCACTTTGATCAAAGTGAAGGCTGCAGATGCGAGCAGTATTCGGATTAATTGTCTTTCCTCTTGCACAGATGAATTCACTTAGGTCTAATCTCTTCATCTTTGGGGAAAATATGGAAAGTTATATCCCCACCTTTCTTCAGTAAAGAGTCACAGCCAAACAATGCACAATTGGTAGGCATTATTTCACTGGGCACATACAATGGAATAAAGTGCAGGTGACAGAGGTGACCTGTTTGGCACCGTGACCTCTGAACAACTGAGTCTACTTCTCACTATATGGCAACCCCTTCTCGGAAGACCTCACCTGGTGTCTTCGCCATGACGTCATGCGCAAACGCGACGCGTTTTGGGATCGGTATGGTCAGACCCTGTATGTATATGGGTCCTGCTCCTATGTTTATCAAACTGCCAGCGCAGAGCAAGAAGTGAAAAGGTTACTTACACTGTATTACCTGTAATTGATTGGTGTGCAACTGCTCTGTTAAACTAATATTCATAGAAATATAATTACGCAGCTTCGCGAGCATGACAAGGAACAGTACCTTTCCTACTGGGTACACTTTCCATGATGACGTTTGCATACGTAAATCCTTACAGATTTCACACGATTTTCTTCGGATTAGAAGGGTTAACGAAGGCTATATCTAATTCCTTTTGTTCGAGAAGAGTCTCCTACGAATGATGAAATAATCTTCTAGTAACATGAAGAAAATAATAAGACTCCACTAATGGAAGGCGTTGAAGGCAACTAAATGACAAGGGAGCCAGAGGCCTGGGAACTTCCCGTTGTACCGCCTATCACTGAAGAAGAGTCAGTAGTCACCCCATCTCACGGGGAAACGTGTGGGATGGTGATGGTGGCCTGGATGTCATGTCAATGGGGTTTCCATTTCTTTAAAATACCTGTACCCAGACGAAACTGTCGGAAGTGTTCAGTGCAAAGCTCTTTTATCAGCACTATGAAATCGAATTTTGTGTAAGGTCAGTGAAACCCACTTCTTTTTCATTGGCATTCCAACTTTATGTGTATGTCCTCTATAGCTTTAATACTTTGAAAGATAACTAAGTTTGGTGTTCAGTGTGTGTGTGTGTGTGTGTGTGTGTGTGTGTGTGTGTGTGTGTGTGTGTTTTCCAGGAATATGATTGCGAATTATGAGACTGGTCTTTCAAGTAACACAAACAAGGTTTTCTTAAGCATTCCAGTTAGGTCCCTGCATGAGCTGTTGCTTCAATAGTTTCCGAAATACAATGGTTTTTGCACCATGTTTGACACAGAATGTAGTACAAAAACCATTATATTTCAGAAACTATTGAAGCAAGAGCAGATGTAGGGACAGGTGGGGGCGCTAACTATCCACTCACTTGATGCAGTGCTGCTGTCGGGTGTCTGCCCTTTCCTCTCCTCCATCCTTCTTTCCTTCCATCTTCTTCTGTCTTTCTTTCCTTCTTTCCTCGTCCTTCTGCCTACGGATGACTACACTCCTTCTTCTGTCTTTCTTTCCTTCAATCTTTCCTCTTCCTTCTGCCTGTGGGTGACTCTACACTGAATGACAAGCCAGATGGTTTCCTGTACACCAGGAAACCATTTACTACGCTGGGTGGTAACCATATAACCAAATTTTGGCGCCTGGTGGATTAGTGGGTAATTATTGCGCTCCAATCAGATTGAGCCGGTGAAGGTTTATATCCAAAGGGTGGTTGGGGTTGATTGTTCATGTAATGCCACTCAGGGATGAGTGAGGCTGGTCACTCTCGTCTTAAATGTCGGGACCAACTGCCTAGCTCCGGGCTCCTACGCTCCTCATGGGGCAATGTAGGATTGGATGATGGCTGGATGGATGGATGTACTATATTTGGAAGTTTTTCTGTTTTTCAAAAATATTGTTAAAAATTTTAAGAAACTTAACCTAAACAACACATTACTTTTTCATAAGCATCCAAGTATGTTTGTAGAGTCGTTGTAACTTTAACAGTTCCGAGATTATAGCTTTGATACAGTGGGCTACCACCCAGATACAAGTCTAATAGTGCTTTTGGTTGCTCAGTTTGCTTCCATCCTTGAAAAATTATTAATCTTATATTTATTATATGACTAAAATAAAAGAACAGAGAAAAAGCATTTCCCATATAGCTGCGAGTCTCATGTTGTCTTTCTCTTTTAAACAGGAAGATATCAGTAAGGCAGAAGTAGTGGAAGCAATGAAGAAGATCAAGTTGGGAAAGGCCCCAGGAACTGATGGAGTGTGTGGAGAAATGCTGAGGTATGGGGGTGAGATTGTTGTGGAGCGGATATGGAAGTTGTGTAGATTGGCTTGGGAAGAGGGAAGGGTTCCAGAGGACTGGAAATCAGGTATAATTGTTCCTTTATACAAAGGAAAGGGGGAGAGAGAAGTATGTGGTAATCATAGGGGTATTTGCCTTCTTAGTGTGACTCGTAAAATATATGGTAGAATACTCATTGATAGGGTTAGGCATATGACAGAGGAGCTAGTTGGAGAAGAACAAGGGGGATTTAGGAAGGGAAAAGGTTGTGTAGATCAGATATTTGTTCTAAGATGTTTAGTGGAGAAGTATCTAAAGAAGGGAAAGAAAGTGTATGCTGCCTTCATGGACTTGGAGAAAGCTTATGACAGAATACATAGGCAAGTATGTGGAAGGTATTAATATATGGAGTGGAGGGGAAATTGTTGAGTGCTGTGAAGAGTATGTACGAAGGAGCTAGGGCTACGGTGCGAGTGGATGGTGAGCTGAGTGAGTTCTTTGATCTCAACGTGGGACTGAAACAGGGTTGTGTGATGTCTCCATGGCTGTTTAATATATACATGGATGGGGTTGTAAAGGAAGTGCAAGGTAGGGCAGTGGATGTGGGGGTGGCTCTGATGAATGAGGGTGAGATTTGGAAGATTTCCATGTTGCTGTTTGCTGATGATACAGTATTGTTGAGTGAAGATGAATGGGAGTTGCAAGGTTTGGTGAATGAATTTGGGACAGTGTGTAGGAGGAGGAGGCTGAAAGTTAATGTAAACAAAAGTAAAGTTATGGTGTTTGAGAGGAATGAAGTCACAGAATGTACAGTACAGTAAGGTTGGATGGTGAGGATATGGAGAATGTGAGTGCATTCAAGTACTTGGGTAGTGTAATGAGTAAGGATGGAACTTTGGGGGATAAAGTGCGTGAAAGGGTACAGCAGGGTAGGAAGGTTGTTGGTTCACTGAAAGCAGTGATGAGGAATAGGGAGGTGAGCATGGAAGTTAAGAAGTCACTGCATGAT
>NC_136976.1:25539937-25544937 GCF_032717465.1 Coenobita brevimanus | reverse complement strand
TGGCAAAAAAAACAGGTTAAATATATGGTTAACTGCAATAGCCTCTATTAACACGAAATTAGCAAGAGTAAATTTACCTAAGTCAGCCCTGATCAAATGAAAATACACTGGGTAATGCTCAGTTAATGCAAGATAAATTATAACAGATACAAAATAATATTAAAACTGGCTGACAAAATGAATCCTACATAAATTACAAAAACCTCACTAGGCCTACAAATCAACACCTTATACTATACAGTACAAGGAAAAAATGCAATAACAGTTATGCTCAAATTACACAGCTGCTAGATGGTTGGAGACTTCCGGAGCACTCACAATAATAATAACGGTACAGGGGAGGACAGAGATGTGAACAAAATGAGGAGTAGATCTAAGTGGCAATGATGCAGAGACTGAGCTCATTATATAGGGGCCAGCAGAGCTTGATACAACTTGTAAGAAGGACGCGCAAATGAAGCCATGGGGACAAAGAGTTGACAATCCCGCTCTGAACAACAGAAAGGACGACTTACTCTACTATAACGGTAGAAGGGGGGACTGAGGCAGAACACGCTCGTGATCAAACAGGCAGCACACTGTACGTTAGAATTACACAAAGGATGATGAAATCATAGGCTATGTAACACCTCCCCACAAAGAAAAAGAAATTTACAAAGGAAATTTCTTATTACTTTAAAATAATCTGTCTAAAGTCTAAATAAGCAATCTGCAATAACATTTTCTTTCCCCTTGACATGTTGTATGTCTAATGAATACTCCTGAAGAAGTAGACTCCATCTTGTTAATCTCTGATTTTTATCTTTAAACTTACTAAGGAATTTCAGTGGGTTATGATCGGTATAAATGACTATGGGGTCAAAACCAGAACACAAATAAAATGAAAAATGCTGTAAACCCAAAATAAAGGCCAAAAGCTCTTTCTCAATAGTTGAGTAGTTCTTTTGAGGTGGAGTGAACTTCTTACTGTAATAAGATACAGGGTGTTCAGTCATAGGTACTTGCCAGTATCCCTTTAACAAATCAAACTTACTTATGTACCTAGCCTTTCCGATCTTGTCTATGTAATCTTCCACACGAGGGAGAGGGTAAGTGTCTGTTTTGGTTATCTGATTAACACGTCTGTAGTCGATGCAAAGCCGCTGTGGCCCACCCGGCTTAGGGACCAGAGTGACGGGAGAACTCCACTCGCTCTGACAGGGCTCAATCACCTTGTGGTCCAACAGGTAGCCAAGCTCCTTCTGGATGAGAGGAACTTTCACTGGGTTCACACGGTAAGGAGGCAGTTTAATTGGCTTTGCGTCTCCAACATCGACATCATGCATCAACACAGTAGATCTTCCTGGAGTGGCACGGAACATTTGCGGGTACTCCTGCAGTAATGCCGAAAACTCCTGCCTTTCCTCGGGAGCTAGATGAGAAAGCTTAGTCTGGAGATCATTCATGATATCAGGATTCTTCCCCAAACTATCACTCAGGCTCATACTGCATGGGAGAGCTTCACTCGCAGACTCGCGTGGAACAGCTACAATGCAGACTGGATTATTTTCGTCCCGCCTGTGATATAACTTTAGCATGTTGATGTGACATAGTTGCTTGTTCTTTCTACGATCTAGTGTGGCGATGACATAGTTGACATCACTGAGTTTCTTCTCCATGAAATAAGGACCACTAAACTTGGCTTGAAGAGGTTGCCCATGCACCGGTAGCAGAATCAAAACCTGATCTCCTGGCTAAAAGTGGCGTAACCTGGACTTCTTATCATACCAAGTCTTCATCTTCTCCTGAGCAGCTCCTAAATTCTCTCTCGCCAGCTGTAAAGCAGTGGACAGCCATTCCTTGAACTTCATCACATACTCCAGCAGGTTGACGTCACCTTCCTCCGACAGCCAGCACTCCTTGAGTAGCTTAAGGAGTCCTCTTACTTCATGGCCAAACAGTAGTTCAAAAGGTGAGATGCCCAGTGATTCATTTGGAGATTCTCTTGCAGCAAACACAACGAATGGAAGACCTTTATCCCAGTCTTTCTGATGTTCCAAACAGTATTTCTTGAGCATCGATTTGAGTGTTTGATGATATCTATCCAACGCTCCTTGGGTCTGGGGATGGTAAGCTGAAGACGTGATCTGGGTGATGCCCAACTCTTTCAGAGACTGCTTGAAAACATTTGACATGAAATTACTTCCCCGGTCTGAGTGTACCTCCTTGGACAGACCAAACTTTGTGAAGAACCCTAGCATTTCCTTAACCACGTTCTTTGCTGAGATATTTCTAAATGGAATGGCTTCAGGATAACGAGTAGCCATATCAATCAGGGTCAACACATAAGAAAATCCTGAAGAAGTCTTAGGAAGAGGGCCCACAATATCCACCAACACACGGGTGAAAGGCGCCTCAAAAGGAGGAATGGGAACTAGAGGTGCAACCTTTTCGGTCTGATTACACTTCCCCACAACTTGACAGGTGTGACAAGACTTACAATACCAGGAAAAATCCCTGAAGATACCTGGCCAGTAGAAGTGTTTCAAAATGCGTGCCGCAGTCTTCCTCACTCCAAGGTGTCCTGCCAAACTGGAATCATGAGCCACTCTAATGATATCCTGCCTACAAACACGAGGGATGGCAACTTGATATACAGCCTCCCATTCACAGTCAGCTGATGCTGTTGGGGGTCTCCACTTCCTCATAAGTACTCCTGACTTTACATAATAACAAGTAGAAGCACCGGGTGACTCTTCCTCACTGCAAGCAGAGTTAGCTAGACATTTCAACTCAGGGTCAGCAACCTGCAAGTCAACCAACTCTTGACGAGACAAATTATCAACGCTACAGGGTACTGCCTCATCTGGTGAGTGGTTCAAATTAGCAAGAAAAGTGTCACCTACGAAAACATCATCATCATCATTATCCTCAAAGTCACCAGTAACTTTAGACTTAGCCCTGGTGACAGCACATGCAGGGAACACATCAGGGACATCACAATCCCTGGTCGCAGCCACTGGCTCACTAGACAACTGAGGAGCTGGACAAACTTGACTTCCACCAATATCATTTCCAAGTAAGAAAGTTACACCTGACATTGGGAGTGTCTCAACCAACCCAACCATAACGGAACCATTAACAAAACCAGACTCTAAATTCACTCTGCACAGAGGGACAGAGAAGTAATTATTCCCTACACCTTGTAAGATTACAGTTTCATCAGAGGAATTAACATTAGAGCCTAGAACACTGGTCAGCATAAGGGATTGGCAAGCACCTGTATCACGATATATTTTAACTGATTTCCTGTCATTACTGTCCAGAGGAATGACAAAACCATCAGACAGGAAAATAGGACATGAACTCTTGAGAGTGTCACCCACGTTACTGCTCAAAAGAGGAGCTCCATCATGAGAATTTAAGTTACCCCTCAAAGCAGGTTCAGTGAACTCAGTTAAAGAATTCTGGGAACTCTCAAGAGTGGACACTAGACCAATTGACTGAATATTTAAAGACTCCTTTTTGTTCACATCACGCTGTCTCCTGAAACATCTCTCCGTAGTTTGACCAAGCTTACTACAATAAGTACATTTACTTTTCTGAAATCTAGAGGTGAAGCTGGTATTTACTTCCTGAGAAACATCATCTTTATTCTCTTTCCTGTTACCTGTACTCTGAGTAGAGGCAACGTACTTACTCTCAGCTTTCCTTTTTTCTTTAGAATATCTCTTGTGAGTGAGAACATATTCATCAGCTAAAACTGCAGCATCAGACAAATTATCTATTCTTTTCTCATCAAGATATAGGCTTACATCTTTATAAATACACCTCTTGAAGTCCTCCAGCAAAATCATCTGCTTAAATTTACCAAAATCAGAATCCACATTCTTAGAATTTAACCACTGCTCTAACAGATCTTCTTTGATTTTTGCATACTCAACATGGGATTGCTTATCTTGCTTGTAAGTTGTCCTAAATTTTACTCTATAGGCTTCAAGAACAAGCTCATAGGCCTTAAGAATCAAGCTCTTAACTACATCATAATTATCAGATTGATCCTGAGGCAAAGATGCATTAGTTACTTGAGCTTTACCGGTGAGAACAGTTTGAAGGAGTACTGGCCAATACCTTTTGGGCCAATTAAAACCTGTAGCTACCCTCTCAAACAACTGAAAATACTTTGTTAAATCAGATTCATTAAAAGGAGGGACAAGTTTAACATTTTTAGCCACATCAAAATCATCAGAGCTACATGATCCAGTTCCACATTGTTTCATGCGATACTCATGGTCTGCCTGAATCCTGGCAAGTTCAACTTGTGCGTGTATCTGTGCCTCCTGAATACGAGCCTCCGCCTCCTTAGCACGAGACTCCTGCAGGGCTAGCTGTAACTTAGCTAATTCAATCGGCGTTTGCTCATTTGGAGGAGTTACATTAAACAAGCTTTCATTAACCCGTGCCGTCCCGAGGACGTACTTCCACGTCCTCACGTTTTGTCACAGCTAATCCCGAGGACGTACTTCAACGTCCTGCAATTGCAAGGTTCATAATTTCCACAATTTTCAATTTTCGCGAGTCATTTTTGGTATGTATACACGGGACACCTGCCTCAACAAGATGCCAGGCAGAGACAATGCCTTACCCAGCATGACCTCCTCCCCCCCCCTGCATGCCCTTTTCTCAGCAATTCACCTGTTATCAGTGACCTGGCCAGTATAGCCATGTCATGCCACAGTACGAAATTCAGGGCCAGAGTGATTCCCCAATCAATGACAATGTGGAGGACAAACTTTACATAGCTTTAGAGGAAGAAACAGTTAGAAATGATGATCAGGTAATGTGGCAAAAAAAGGTCAGGTATTAGCGAGTGAAACAATGCTTATAATGCCTATATTACTGCTTGAAAACCAATATACTTTTGCACTACATATAAATTCGTAACAGTAGATAAATAAATACCGTTTATGAGTGGTGTGAAATAGTTATCCTCCCATAGAACTCGTTTTCTTTGGCGCCAA
>NC_136976.1:25499937-25534937 GCF_032717465.1 Coenobita brevimanus | reverse complement strand
CCTACTATTTATAATGTAAATGTCATAACAGAGATAAATTAACGAGAACTGACCTATCAAAGTTTTAATGTATATGCCATAACAGAGGGAGATAATCAGACCTGATCTAACCTCTTAATGCAAAGGTCGCAACAAAGGGAGGTAACTTATCCGGACCATACCTTACCAAATTTTATTATAAATGCCATAACAAAGGTAGAAACTTGACCAGACCTGGCCTAACCTAGTATTAATGGAAAGGCATAACTGAGAGAGTTAATCGAACCAAACCTAAGCTAACCTAATTTGCACGTTGATGAAATAACAGGAAATAACCTAACCAGATCTGACCTACCCTTACTTTTAACATGGATCCCATAACAGAAGGAGATAACCTAATCTTACTTATCCAGACTTGACAAATTCATTTTAACATGCAGGTGTTATAACTGAAGAATTACTAACCTAACCTACTGAGAAGTGATCCAACTTAACTTTGCCATGGATTCCATAACAGAGGGAGACAGCCTAACCTAACCTAACCAATACTGTCTTAGATGCCGTAACAGAGGGAGATAACCTAACTTATCCTAACCAGACGTGACCTAACCTAATTTTAATGTAGATGCCATACAAGAGCTAGATAATTTAACCTAACCTAATCTACCTAGATCATATCACAGGAGTGAAGCACTAGAGAATCCCCCTTCCCCCTCTTTTACATAATATATGAAAATGCATTTTCAGTGAATGTTTATAGAAGAGAAATTGCTTAGAGCGCATAAAAAATGTGATGGGCATATTAACTAGTGTCGGTTTGCTGGGTGTATTTTCGAGAGAAAAAAAAAAAAAATCCCACACTGTTCGCTCCACCGACCAGGAAACGGCTTTCCTTCTGCTACCACCAATTACCAATGATCGAGCATTCTCAAAACTTTCTACTGCACACAAGAAAGAACTATTATGGCACTTCTTTTAACATTATATTGGTTCCTTTAATAGCACTGATTAGAGTGGAAGAGGTCCACGGTCTATCCACCGGCCAGAACATACTGTTTTAGTGTTACGGCGTAGGTTAAAGTATGTCGCCTCTGCACAACTTACGACGCCAGATATCATTGCAAGATGGTTGCGCCCATGCTCGGTGAATGGCAGTATATGTCACGGTGCCGTATCTTCAAGCAACACTAGGGGATCCTGTGCCTTAAATGTTCTGTGAATCCACCCCAAGGTCCTGTATCATCGTCTGTAGTTTGAATGACCTAATACCAGTGGTTACCTTCACTGTGATTTAAGACGTATGGGAGAGCTGAGATTATTTCTCTATAGGAATGCTACTGAGATGAAGTGGTTTATTCGAGGTGCAACAAATTACTGATTGAATACGACTGAGTGGTGCAGGTTTCATGCTGGTAGGGCTGATGATTTGTGTTATTTTGTTGCATTACTTCTCTACCTCCAGCATATTAGGGGTGCGTCAGTGCACCTTTCTGTTTTTGTTCAAGAGAGAAATTCCAAGCTGAACTTTAAAAAAGAAAAAAGTACCCTACAGGTTGAATAAGGGTGTAATAGCGTAGTGGTGGTCTCAGACTTTTCGGCTTCTTGGAAACCATGCGCTTACTCTGCTTACCTGCGTGATATGGTCAAACTTTACATCATCACAACTTCCAATTTTTTTTGTCGTCGGCTTTTTGTGGCGGTGGTGCCCTCTCTGCCGGCACCACCGCCACCAAGCCTGGCCGGGTCAACCATTGATCCTGGCTCAGTGGTGGGGCGACCCTGGCCGTGTGAGGGTGTGGGTCACTGTCTGTACAGGCGGGGTGTTCTGTGTCCTTTGTTGGTCAGTGCGATGAGTATGACTTTATGTTGGGTGAGATAAATCATGGACTGGTGTGATGTAGATGTTACCGATAAGCTTCATGTTGTTGCTTACACCTGGCTGCTGAAATGAACTTCGAAACTACGACTGGCCGAATTCTATTATTAAGACACCTTGTTTTTAGAGCGACTTTAATAAAGTTAAGGTATTGTGATCATCATGTGTTTTGTGTCTTTTTAATAACATTTGTTTAACCCAAAATCATGCGGAACATCGTGTAAATACGAGCACATCGCAAACAGTGTCTGAGATGTTCACAGCTTTTGATTTGCGTCATCATACATCACTGACTGCAATTTTCTTTAATTCGATAACCATTACTCTACTTTATTCCTGCGGGTTGCATGCGATTTTACTTTAAGATGGACTTCCATCTGTGAAAGATTCAATGAAAGCTGCATCAAACTCTTCTAGCTTCAAAACTATTATACATATATCCATCCATCCATCATCCAATCCTACATTGTCCCAAGAGGAGCGTAGGAGCCCGGGGCTAGGCAGTTGGTCTCGACATTTAGGATGAGAGTGACCAGCCTCACTCATCCCTGAGTGGCATTACATGAGCAATCAACCCCAACCACCCCTTGGATATAAACCTTCACCGGCTCAATCCGACTGGAGCGCAATAATTACCCAATAAACCACCAGGTGGCTCAATCGGTAGAGAGGTGGCTTGCGGTCCTACCGGACCCAGGTTCAAATCCCCGCTGGTGCAGGGAACAGTTTAAGGATTTGAATTTCATTACGGCAGAGTTTACCGATCTACCAGAAGACCCGCCGACATGTCGTAAAAATACCCCCGCTAATACCAATACACCAGTCCTGTATGAGACAGCCCTAGCATGTATTCAATATGGACGGTGGGTGTTAGCGCCGAAGTGGTGACATGTAGAGGTGTACGATATGTAGGAGGACTACTGGGCCTTGGGAGCAGGCTGAGAAGCCTATGCCCAGAGTCGAGCACATAAAAAAAAAAAAAAAGGTGCCAAAATTTGGTTATGTGTTTACCACCCAGCGTAGTAAATGGTTTCCTGGTGTACAGGAAACCATTTGGCTTGTCACTCAGTGTAAAGTCACCCACAGGCAGAAGGAAAAGGAAAGAATGAAGGAAAGAAAGACAGAAGAGGAAGTGTAAAATCATCCGTAGGCAGAAGGACAAGGAAAGAATGAAGGAAAGACAGAAGAGGAGGGAAGGAAAGATGGAAGAGAGGAAAGGGCAGACACCCAAGAGCAGCAATATATCGAGTGAGTGGATGGTGAGCTATGTATAGATACGGTATATATATATATATATATATATATATATATATATATATATATATATATACTCTATATATATATATATATATATATATATATATATATATATATATATTTAAATCGCAGGGAGCAAGAATAAAAAATAATAATAAGTCACCGAATTGAAGGAGTATACAGTTGGAAAAGGCAGATCGAAGAGCAAGACTGTCTTTGATGGTGAATGATGCCGAAATACAACTAATGATTTCATTGCATACATGATCTTACTGTTTACAGCTATTTTAATCCAGACTTTATGTCAGCCTTACATGACTATGAACCTCCTTACAGGAGATTGTATCCGAGGAAGATTTTGTTTAAGGACATGTCCGATAAGGGGAGCGAGAAAGGAAGCAAATCATGTACTTTAAGGAATGATGCACATTATGACGATTCCACTGATTTAAAAAAAAAAAAAAAAAAAAAAAACTTGCTGCTACAGGCCGGCTGATATGTATCAATGTAACATATTTATATTTAGAGCCAAAAGTGGAAAGATCGAATGAAGTGATCTCTTTAGAAACTCAGGACAAAATGACTAATTGTTTATTAAAAGACGGAGGCTCGATCATACTAAATAAATGGGGTGTACAATCGACATTAAATCTGTAACTGGGATAGTACCGGTACGTATAACTGATGAAATCTGAAAACACTATTATGATCTGCAACACTTTCTGCATACCATCAGAGAAATTCGTACAAAAAAAAAAAAAAAAAAAGCAGAAAACTAACTTCACATTTACATGTGATTACTTGCTTAGCTTGATAACATTATATTTTGACAGCAAGATAATATTTCCTGATATGTGCTTCTGTCAAATGATTTATGAAAACTAAAGATCTGAGATACTTTTATGGTTAAACAGTCCAGCAATCTCGCGTTTTCTCCCTTCCCTTCCTTCTTTCACGGTCTTTTCGCCTCTTTTCTCGCCAGCTTCTTTCTCTTCATTTTTCCCTTCCACCTATCTATCTTCCTATTCATCCGTTTTACTTGCCGACGGTAATTATAGTTCGAATTAGCCTCAGCAGTAGACGAGAAGGAAGCGCGAGAAAAGAAAAATATTATCACCTCAGGTGGAAGTTCCTCTGGGAGAATTTATGTATAGGTCTTTACTGCACATGCGTATCTATCTTCAAGACAGCGGAGAATTGTAGTTACCATATATATATATATATATATATATATATATATATATATAGAGAGAGAGAGAGAGAGAGAGAGAGAGAGAGATAGATAGATAGATAGATAGATAGATAGATAGATATAGTTTGTAGTAAAAGGTGACTGAGAAAGGCGGGTATGGATGGCTGGAAACAGTCATTTGTAGTAGTATAGAGAAGCCTCTAACTACACAAAACTGGAATGATTGTATCTAGTGCTACTCTCCTTTCCTGGTTAGTAGTGGTTCCAAGAAAATTAAGTAGATGTACTCTTGATCTGCCTACCACATGTAATTGTGGGAATTTTGTTGTGGCTGTAATATACCTATGGTATAATATAAATTATAAATTTGAAGGTATAGTACTAAACAATGCCCCAGCACACAAAGTTTCTCTAGATTATGTTAAGAAATTGGCTGTCCGACTTAGTTATGCAGGGCAAGAGAATCGGCGTTTGAGGAGAGGGAAGCATTGTACTCCAGCAGTATCACCCATCGCGCTCCACTACCGCTTACTGAAGTAGTTTGGCCTTATATCCTACTTTAACTGAGAATTTTTAGTGTTGCTAATGTTCTACTGCAAGATAGGGTGTAACGTAACTCTGTCATAATTTCTTAGGCTGTTTCTTGGGATCACGGCCAATCAGAAATGCTGTATGAATATGGACCGTCCCATGGTCGGATTTCATCCTGCTGTACTGTCATGTATTGGACCACGTGAAGGACAATGTATGCAGGTTGAGCAAACACCTGATAAAAACTAAATAGCTTCACATCCAAAGCTACTAAATAAGTACATGAGTATGTGGTTCTTCGTGGGGATCCACGTTCCACGATCAAGCGAGCCAAGATATTTATGCAAAGTTGAGGAAACCAATTTTAACACTGTTTCAGTGAATACGACTTAACCACTGTTTACCATAACTGTACACCTCACAGGCCCTCTAATGCCAAGAGTCTTTAGAATGTCTTTTTTCTTTATAACAGTCATCCCCCCTCTCCCCCAACAGTTTATAACCATTGGGGATTAACTTAATATTCAAGTTCTAATACCATTTCCTACTGGAAATGATTTCAGTAGACATCCCCGGGATATATGACATATCGCTATATAATACCAAATAATACTAGAGGTAAGTATACACTGGTGCTGAGAGTTAGGGATTGTAGTGGATCAAGATATGACGAGTAAAAACCTTGGGAGGGAACATGCCTGAAAATAACATTTGCGGTGCTGCAGGAGATAGTAAAAATAATAAAAAGGGGCAAGGAAACAAGAAACTAAGAACAAGACAAACATTTACTTCAAATGGGAAAGAATGAATGCTGAAGATCTCAGAGGGGGAGAGAATAAGACAGAGTAGGAGCAGGGAAAGGGACTAAGTTACTAACGTACTGTAAAAAGGTTGCAGGTGGGGGCGCTCACCATCCACTCACTCGATGTAGTGCTGCTCTCGGGTGTCTGCCCTTTCCTCTCCTCCATCCTTCTTTCCTTCCATGTTCTTCTGCCTTTCTTTCCTTCATTCTTTCCTTGTCCTTCTGCCTACGGGTGACTTTATACTCTCTCTTCTGTCTTTCTGTCCTTCATTCTTTCCTCTTCCTTCTGCTTGTTGGTGATTCTACACTGAGTGACAGGCCAAATGGTTTCCTGTACACCAGGAAACCATTTACTACGCTGAGTGGCAACCATATAACCAAATTTTGGCACCTGGTGGTTTAGTGGGTAGTTATTGCGCTTCGATCGGATTGAGCCGGTGAAGGTTTATATCCAAGGAATGGTTGGGGTTGATTGCTCATGTAACGCCACTCAGGGATGAGTGAGGCTGGTCACTCTCATCCTAAATGTCGGGACCAACTGCCTAGCCCCGGGCTCCTACGCTCCTCATGGGGCAATGTAGGACTGGATGATGGATGGATGGATGAAAAAGGTTGCGTCAAGGAAAAGATGCGACTATGAGAAAAATTTATTAAAAAATATAGGAAAATGGAAAACTCATCTGAGGAGAAGCAGCGAAGATGGTAAATCTTTTGAAAAGTATCAGAAATAACGATACGATGAGTGAGGCTGTGAAGAAGGAGAGGACATTTATAGTGACATAAGCTTAAACAAAAGAAATGTCAGAAATGAGGGAGGGGGGGGGGAAGACAAGAAGGTAAATAGTGGATGCACAGGAGAAGGGTAAAAGAGAATTAAGACATAACAGACGAGGAGAAACAGTTTAGAAAGTGGAGGCACGGGAACTTGGTCAGGAGAAGATAAAGAGGATAGGGACAAAGAAGCGGAGGTGATGATACTCAGCTAAATTAAGAGGCCGATTGTGGATCCTTGTCGTCATTACAGGAATGGGGAGTTAACATACGAGGGGCTTCGAGTTTCGTTGCAGCAGTAGGTATGACCTCGCTTGCCCAATCATAATCTCCCCGCATTGGTTCTGTCACTAATGTACAAGTATATGACAAACCTTGGTGCGTATATTTCTTCATTTAGCTTACGTACTCTGAAATAAGCATTCTGGCATTAAAACAGACGAATGTAAATATGCATGTACAGTGGGCTCGCATAGTGCACGAGAGATTGGGCGGTGCACGAGCTCGCGCACTGGGAATTCGCGTACTAGGAATACATAATCTTATGGGAATAATTACATATGGGTAGTACCCCCTCATACCTGGACATTTTTTGGCCCTTAGAGACATAATAAAGGTCATATGTTTCAGACACTGTACTAAAGCTATAGCTACAATAACAAAAATATGGGTAGTCACCTTAACAACAGTAGACAACAGACCTGATGACCTTAAATAACAGGGGTTCTGAGGCGCGGCAACACTTACAGCACCGCACTCCCCACCGCACCTCCCACCGCACCAACACTTCCCTCCGCACACTCCTCTTGATCACCTTCCCCAGGAGCATCAAAGTCACTCACTTCGGCCATAAACCCTTCAAAGTCCAATGCTGACACTTCTGACATTGCATCCTCTTCATCCTCAACAGGATCAGGAGCAGACGATGTCGATGGTTCCGCTATTTCACCAACTTGAGCCCGCTGTGTGTAGCTTGTTATGAGCGTCTGTCTTCTGTTTATTTCTTCCCTGTGCCTGTCTGTGTAGAAACGGAAGAGTTTGTCGATACCTACCAGAAGTTCCTCCATTCTTAGGTTGCTCACTTCCTGTGCCTTCACCTCTTCCTTGAGCTTATCCACGGCAGCAAGGATCTTGCTAATGTTTGACATACACAGCTCAGTCCCGCCTTCCATCACGCTAGGCTGCTCAACTTGACTCTGTCTGGCATCGGGCTCTGCGTCAGCCTCGTCTATCCGTTGCAACACTTCCTCGGGAGGCTGTTCCTCAGTAGCAGTGTGCACTTCTTGTATGTCTGCCAATGTAATGTCCTCGAAACCTGGTACAGCTTGTGCTGCTGTCAATGTTGCTGCCTCAGCATCGGCCAATGGTTGAATGGCCATCTCCTGGTTGATGCATAGGTGAGGCACGAGCATTCGCCAAGCATGGTTCACCGTTGCAGGTGTAATCTGGTGTCAAGCTTGAAGGAGAGATTCAACTGCGTCCTTCACCGTAAAGTTACGCCAAAATGCCTCAACAGTCATGGCATCTGTGGTAGGTCGGGATACAGGTGCTGGTGGAGATGGAATGGGAGCAGATGGCTCATCAAAGTCTTCGTCGTGATCTTCTTGTAGGGCATGAAGCTCCACTTGTGTGTCGGTCTTCCTGCGTAGGTAGTCGTACACTTCCTTATGGTAGAAATGCTTTACTGTGGCGATTAGTTCTTGATCAAGTGGCTGCACTAGTGACGTTGTGCGGGGCGGCAGAAACACAACACGACAATCCTTGTGAAGATCTTCCAGGTATGGAAGGTGACTTGGTGCGTTATGAAGCACAAGGAACATCTTAAATGGAATGCCTAGTTCCTGACACTTGGCTCTCGCATCAGGGACACACCGCCTTGTTAACCAGTCTGCCATAATGTTCCCGGTCATCCAACCATTTACGGACTTGTACCAATACACGCCACTTGCATCCATGTTCGTGAGGTTTTTGTAGCACCTTGGATGTGAAGCTGTGTGTACAACAACTGGCCTCATCTTGTGGCTCCCAGACAGGTTTACAGCGAACATTACCGTCATCTTACACTTCTGGAGCTTGTGACCAGGGGCTTGTTTCTGTCTTTTAGCAATGTAAGTTGATTTTGGCATGGCCTTGTAATATAAGGACGTTTCATCAATGTTGTAGACCTGGTCCTTGGTGTACTGTCCCTCTTCAATAATCGTTTTAAATATTGCAGGATAGTCTCTCGCGGCCAGCTCATTGGCAGAGGCACGTTCACCAGACAATTTCACGTAACGGATTTCCTCGCGCTTGAGAAAACGGTCCAGCCATCCAACCGATGCCCTGAACGGTTTTTCCACTTTTAACCTTCCAGATGCAGCCTTGTAAAAGAGCTGGGCTTGGTTCCGAATAAATCTTCCATTGAGTGGAACACCTTCCTTTTCTTTCCGCATTATGAAGGTGGCAAGATAGCGCTCCATTAGTATCATAGCACGATTTCCCACCCGCGAACGGCCGTCTAGGTCAGAGGCACCGTACGTCTTCACTACAGCCTTCATGGCTTCACGGTTCTTCCACACAGTTCTCACTGTAGATTCAGCCAGTCCCAGGGTTCTCCCGATAGCCGTGTTTCCTTGACCCTCCTCCTTCATCTTAATTATCTTTAACTTGGTGGCGTGCGTCAGAAGTTTCTTAACTCTTGGGGTTGGAGCCATGGTTCGGTGAAGTACAGGCAGCACAAAAAACACCACACGTTGTACACGACAGGTTAACTGTAGAGAGCGGATCCGCACAGTGCACGAGCCGGGACTGTTATGGCGCGCCCGCTCTCTTGTACCCCAAGCTGCGCAGTAGAATGCCCGGGAATTTCTGCGCATCAACATGACGACACGTGACACGCTCTGTGAGGAGTGGTCGCGCACTAGTAGAAAATGGCATTTTTTAGCCACTCCTTGCCTCTGCCTCGCGTTCTGTGTGGTAAACTCGCGCATTAAAGGGTTTTTGGTTATGATTTTTGGTCACTCGTGCACAAGGCGAATCGCGCACTGCGGTGACGCGCACTGTGCGAGCACACTGTATATTGAGGATTCATAGGAAGAAAACTTGGAAAAAAATTCTTACGAAGCTAAAGATTGTACTTGGCTTCGGGGGGAATTAGTTTGGGTTAGAACGAGGCTTAAGGAGAGTCATATTAATACACTGGCTTAAGAAACTCCAACAGTTGGCGTTGTATCTCACCTGCAGGGAACAATAAGCATATAACTTCAGATTTTTATATAATGTAGTGCTGAAGGAGGGTAAGGAATCCAAGATATTATTTGGAATTTTTCATTTTATCATTTCGGAGCAAATGTGTCCATACTGGGGCAACGAGGGAATAGGAGTGGAGAAATAAATGAAAATGTTAATAGAGATGAGGCACACGTATTGATATGGTGAAAGACAAACGAATTATACACTGTATATGTTTTTTTTTTTTCGGATAATATCATAATCACACAAGACTCACAATGTATTGGTCATCATTTAAAAAATAAAAATAACAAACCAGTCATGCTCGATATACTACACACAATTCTGCTACATCACCTCTTGGTCCCCTCCAGGTAAGTGTGCTGGAACTACATTCAGGCAAACTTACAACCAGCGTCCTTGTGGAACTCGGACTATTTGAAGGTTCTGTTGTCTCCTTTCCTTTTCCATCCTTCATACAAGCGACAAATATGATAACCCTTCCTTTCGTCGCTGACATTCGTATAGCCTAAGCAGAAAGAATAAGAGACATGAGGCGATTCTAAACGCTCAACGTCCTTCCTATGAAAAAAAAAAAAAAAGAGTTTTATTAAGATTCTGACCATAGGTTTGTTTACAGATCTCAGTCCTGCAGCATAACCACTGCGCCTTCAATTCCACTGTCCTGCCACCCCATCCCTCCTCTCCCCTCCGTCTCACAACACCTCAATAGTTAAGAAATCGATGTGTTTATTACATGTGCTCTTTTTATCATTTTGCAGACCAATATTTTTTTTTTTCTAACATAAAGCAAAACAAGCACTCTTAATTATTTTGGGTTCTATTAGACTCTGATTATAAAGTCTCCTAAATGTGGTGCTCAAATATTTACCCACAGTAATTGGTGCCATAAAACACACACACACACACACACACACACACACACACACACACACACACACACACACACACACACAAATTATTTTCTGGCGTGCCCTAACAATAACCTCACTGCCACAACAAGCATATACAAAGCCCTCATTACTGCTGGCGAAGCAAGGGTTTCCGTTGCCGGGTCACCCTTACAAGCAAAACACAGGCAGATATCATCCCATCCTTCATTACCCTACATTACCTCCAGCTTGGGAAATTGGATGAAGTTTTTGAACATTAGTAGAAAATAAACATTTTATTAGAAAATTATAGTTAAGATACAGGGATGGAAGAAGTGCAAAACCAAACTATGAATATAGCACGGAAACAAGAAAGTATTTGGTATGGGAAGAGATTAGATTACTATACCCATTACTTCATTACACTCTGTACTCACAAAACGTCTGTAGCTATGCTATACACACACACACACACACACACACACACACACACACACACACACACACACACACACACACACACACACACACACTATGTTTATGTGTAGCTTATTTAATCGTAACTATCTGCCATCGATAGACCTGACAGGGTGCCAGCACATGCACGTGTATGAAAAGCATACAACCAGCACCACCAGGGGTTGCGTTCGAGCCTATACCAGACGAGCCACTGCAGCTCCAGAGGCATGGTAACGTATGTCAATCTGGTAGAGTAAGTGTGACATGGGGAACTACTTTGCCTCGCTTTGCCAAGATATGAAAGTATACAGTATTATACACACACACACACACACACACACACACACACACACACACACACACACACACACACACACACACACACACACACACACACACACACACACACAGGAAAGAAATGGAAAACGGCGAATACGGTACTGTACCTGACACAAAGAATAAGTGACAGTGAAGTCCATCAGTAATCATTCAGACGGCTATGAACTCTGCACTGTAAGGTGTGTGTGTGTGTGTGTGTGTGTGTGTGAGAGAGAGAGAGAGAGAGAGAAAGAGAGAGAGAGAGGAATATGTGACGGGACGAAAATGGAGCGAATGAAATACCATTATCTGGTGAAAATGTAATAGGTAAAGATACTATGGTACGAGCCACCTCGGCTCCCACTTGACTCAGCAACGACAGAAAGAATGATTGGTATAACAACGACAAAAATGAAATCAGGCAAATAAATGCAAGGTTAATAATCCGTAAAGCGCAGTTTAATTTCTGCCTCTGTCTGAAGGTTGTACAACTAAAGAGGACTTCGCAACTTTAAGTGTAAGAGCCAATTTGAGATACAGAACAATTACTCTGTGTTCAGTGTAAATGATGCCTAGAATCCATGCATGACAGAACGCACTGATAAAGTTGCTGAAGCATTTCCAGTGATAAATCCTCGTATCCAGTGGGGTGCAGGTAAGAACAGGTGGGCGATGTGACGCTATAGATTATAAGTGTTGCTTCAGATGAGGGAAAGTGATGTTTGGGTAAATAAGTGACATGGCAATATAGATGAGTAGTGTTTATTCAGATGAGGTAAAGTGTAGCTATTTAGGTTTCCTTTATGATATACTTTTTAAAGGACGCGCCTAAGATCATGCAGACGTATGACTTAAATTCATCTCAGCTTGAAATTACTTAAAATTACCTTGTGTTGCCAAACCACTTATTTCTCTGGTCGCCCCGCGGACCATACAAGAGACATGTTACAAACGCGCAGTCTTTTATGCAAGACTCCTTAGGAGTCAAGTATACACTGACCACATTACAAACAGACACAAACAAATATATAAACGTTTTACGGGTTGGTTTCATTAATCCTTCCACTTCCTTTTATTCTTCATTTGAGTACATAAACAAAATGCCATCAGTTGTAATAAAGAACGAAGTAAAACCTCAAAATTTCTCCATACCGAAAGAAGCCTGTCAACACAAAAATTAATTAAATTCAGTGTCACACAACGTTGTTATAGAATATGATAGCATGGCGATATATTATACTTTCATTAACAGGCCTATGTCCGTCCACTGGATATACAAGTTCAGGAGTAATATTGTTTTAGTACAAACTTCCACCATTGTGTCTACCAACATCGGGATCTTTTTCCCAGTAAGCCAACACAAAAATGAAACAAAGACTTGGAGGAGGAATGAATAAAGTTAGCAGATGAAGAGAAGCATGAAATATATGCAAGCTGATACTGGAAAAGAACTGGAGGGAATATATTAATTTACTTCTGGCAATTCAGTGTATGGAGAATGTCTCATGCTTACTGTGTTCTCAGTGGATAAAATCAGCCTCGAAATTTTTCAGTTTGAATAAACTATTAATGCTGCCAGTTAAAGGAACGAATCATTATTTCACATATTTTGTGCATTCTGCATACAACGCACAGTGTGTTTTACTGTTTTGTAGCATTCTGTATTTAACGCACATTGATACTTCGCTGATCTACCTGAGCAAAACCCTCTTTAACATAGCTAGTCACAAACCAGGTGAGTGTAAATATTTCATCGCAGAGAACCACGAGTCGGCTTATACAACACGATATTGCTAAAGCTGTTTATGGTGAAGACTGCATTCCCTCTGGATAGGAGGGCAACGACACGACGTGGGAGAAAACATAATAAAGGGAAAATGCTCAGGCCTCTTCCAGGATGTTCTCGAAAGTGGATATTGATGATGCCACGTATCTCGTACAGTATATGTACAACGCAGTTAATAGGGGCATGTAGATTTTGACAAGCAATTTACCGGTACTTTGTTCCTGTTGTTTTAGGATTCTATCACTCAGGAAGGAAAATATACTATCAATCTTTATCATTCTACCGTATCTATCTATCTATTTATCTATCTGCTTCACAATCTTCCTATCTATCCATTCATTCATTCATCTATATCGATCTATCTGTCTCTATCTACCAGAACCATCTCCCTCTCTCTCTCTGTCTCTCTCTCTCTGTCTCTGTCTGTCTGTCTGTCTGTCTCTCTCTCTCAGGGGAAAGAACTCTTGATAAACTTTCTCTTATTTCATTGTTATCCACCACTGTTACCTACTCTCCTCATCCATCTCTTGTAACTCACATATTTAGAATACAGGTACTCTGCTTGTTGTACGCGCGCGCGCGTGTGCGTGCGTGCGTGTGTGTGTGTGTGTGTGTGTGTGTGTGTGTGTGTGTGTGTGTGTGTGTGTGTGTGTGTGTGTGTGTGTGTGTGTGTGTTAACTCCTCCTAGGTTTTTTGATAGATTGAATGGATCTTGCCAGGTGAGTTCCTTGGGTTACTGGGAAGCTCCTCCAATATTAACGAATTTTCCCTCCATTATTTTTAGGGGAGCAGCCCCCTCCCTTAACTAAACGAAAAATTCTCATACATAGTGAAAGGAGGGCAGATATGGTTTTGACATATTAGTACATCAACTCTCATCCGTAGCGCTATATTTGGTAAGCTTGATCCTTCAATGATTCTTTGGCGGACAGCCTCCTCCCAAAAACAAAAACGATCACAAATAAGGGAAAGTGAGCACATGGATTTCGACGAAACTTCTCAGGTCAGTTCGTCTGGTTTCTTGATAACATTTTCCACCATATAAGATTTTTCATCATCATTTTTATGGGGGTCAGCCCCCTACAAATTCTTTAACGCATACAAAATTGAGGAATCAGGGCTGATAAAACTTTTATATCTTAGCAGATATTGTACAATGGACTCACATCCGTTTTGTGATACTTTGACTGAGCGAATCAATCCACCATGATTCTTGGGGGTTAACAACCCTCCCCCAAATTAAAACAGTCAGAAATAGTGGTAAAATTTGAATGAGCCTTCCCAGTTAAGGTCGTCAGGTTACTACGAAGGTTTTCCACTATATACAATTTTCTAACCATGATCTTTAGGGGGTCAGCCCCCCCTCATCTAAATAAAAATTCTTAGAAAACGAAAGGAGAACAAATACGGTTTTGATATCTTAGCACTTGAAGGGATGCTGCCTGCCTCTCATCTGAGCGTCCCTGGTTCGATCCCCAGCATATTGGTAATTTATCAGATGATTTTTCCTGTGTACAGTACAGGTTTCTCCCTTCATTCTGACTTGCCGTAAGTGCTTGGGATAGATTAAAAGCATCTACTTGCCCGAGTGCCAGGGGGTTAACTCATCCTCTTGATGCCCACAGTGGGGGCGGAGGGACGTTGGTTACAAGATTGTGACAACGTGAGTTAACTTTTACCTGGTCGTGGTGTAGTGGTATGCTGCCTGCCTCTCATCTGAGCGTCCCTGGTTCGATTCCCAGCATATTGGTAATTTATCAGATGATCTTAGCACTTGTTATACAATGGACTGTCCTCCGTAATGCGATAAGTAGGAAGAAAGACCCACCAGTGATTCTTGTAAGGTCAGCCCCTCTCTCCTGAATTTAAACCATCAGAAACAAGAGAAAGTGAGGACACGGATTTCAAATAAAACTGCATACATATCTCGGAACTGAGTTTGCAGTTTCCACATTTTCTCTGAATGCGCATGAAGAAACTGCACATCTACTCTATTAATCCTTATACCCTGCGAAGTAACGCCTCGGCTGAATAATGCATCATTGCATCGGCCTGAGTAGAATACGAAGTACATTTACGTGCTGAAAACTTAAGGGAGACAGTGTTTTATCTCTCCTTCTGGGAAAGTACCTTCTCGATTTAGAGGAATCATATCACGTCAAGATGGAAAGCATAAATAACTGTGCTCCGACACTCCACAGCCAGAGACTCTTAGAAATCTGAATTAATAATGCCATAGTTAGCCCTTAAAATGTTTTCTATAAAGATCCCAGTTGCTATAATAATATTGTCTCTAGAATCCCCTCCCCCAATTGAAGAAATGGTCATTCCCGCCTGCTTCCAGAGGGATGTTCAGAGGGAAAAATAAAGTGTATGACTGCACTCATCGTGATCGAGTCCATCATTTACATAATTTTCTACAAATCACAATTTATTTATTTTTCTTTGGGCCTGAGCACTTCAATTACGTTCTCGAGCTCTCCTTTGCTACGTCAGTCACTGTCATTAACCTCTAACAGATCTACCTTTTTTTTTTTTTTTTTTTTACATATTAAGGAAGAAACAATAAAGGAGACTTTGGCACGGTTGAGTAAAGCTCATTTAATTTCGAGAACAGGTAGGTTGGCAGGGATGCTGCTGCAGATAAGTCCGGCGCCTTCCCCAGTCTGTATGGAAGTAACATAGGATTTTCGGCTGAGTGATGTCACAGGCATCGACATTTCTCTTCTTGAGATAGTCGTTGTTCATGGATTTCGTTGCACAGACCATGAGTTTCAAAAGGTTCCAGAGATGAACATTAAGGGGACTAAAATCTGTGGTCTGGGGCGGCCATTCAACAGGACCACACGAGCCTATCCGGTGCCTTAGGAACTGCGATCATGTTTAGGTAAAGAGCTGGAGTTAGGGCCATAATGAAGACCGGAGCAGCTATGGTTTGTCCCAAATGTCACAGAAAACCCTCAGGTTTGTGACCACCTGTAGTTAAAGTGGCTCAATCGACTGATTGTTGGAACTTTCCAGCAATGGTTATTCTTGCAGCTGACCTCATCAGGGAAGAGTATCTTGAAAGCAAATGATTGACATACTGCATGTGTCTGGAGAATCCGATGACAGAATTCTATACATCTCTATGGGCCATTTTTATTAAGGTGTCACTGTATCTGCATTTTGTAAGGCTGTTACTTGTCCTGAAAGTAAGACACGTGCAACGTTCCTTTGGCTTACTCCGTGTCCCATCAATACCCAGTGTCAGCAAGTATGGGTGTTTTGCAACTGCTGCCAGAATCATGGCAAAGATCAATTCATTGGTTGCTGTGCTCAATCGTACACTTCTTTCTTTGTTAATAGTATCTTATGTTTATCCGAACCTTAATGTTATGCAACTTTACTGCGTGATGTTCAGTCTGTTCATGGACGGAGTGGTTAAGGAGGATAATTCATGAGTAATGGGAAGATGGATAAGATAATTCTCTCTTATGATGCGCTGGGGGTAGAAAATGAAGGAATTTCTCCAAGTGTGAAGGAGACAAGGTGGAGTAGTAACCGAACTTTTGTTCTTGATTTTATCTGAACTCCTTTGGTACGATGCATTTTTTCTCCGTTTACCCCAACTACTACCAAGTAAACTTTAATCAGTGTAAGAGAGTTGCTTGATAGTGAAGAAGTTATTGATGTCTGTGAATAACCAGCTCCTCCATGCTATAGTCATGGTGCGCGACTCTGAGGTTGTTATTATCGTGCCCTGGCAACAAACCATTCAAAAGTGATTTGATTTCGTGTATAATATGAGACGCATATGATTCGAGTATAATATGTTCGTGTATAATAATATTCATGTATAATATATTCGTGCATAATATGATTCGTGTATAATATGATACGAAATCGGGCGCACTTTAGAATTGTAGGTTGCCAGGGTATGATAATGACAACCTCAAAGTCGTGCATCGCAGCTATAGGAATACATGCCTGTCACGAATTCGCGCGAGTGTCTTTATATAAATTCGTGACATTGTACGTTGGTGAGAAAACCACGAACTCTAGTGGAACTCCCACTGGGCATTATTCAGTTCAACAGTCCTTGTGTTCACTTCGATTGGGATGGTTTTTAGAACATTTGTCACTGTTTCACAAGTGACCATTCTTATCCATAACAATAGTGCTTTCACTGAGTGATTTATTGTATTATTATATCGTTCGCCCCCTTTCCGTTGACCGTTGAAGTTAGGCCACGCCTACTTCTGGCGAACATGGCCATCTCTTGCCCTCTTTTGCAGTTTGAACTCAGTTAGCTTTGAGTCGCCTCGAGGATAGGACCGTTTGTGCCCAGCGTAGAGCAGTGCCTCCGTTGTATAGCGAATTCCTGAATCCCCACTGAGATGGTGAATTGGCGAAGCGGGCTTAGCGAATAGCAGCGTTTCGTATTCATCACGCAGGTGCCCAGACTTTTCGTTCGGCTCCCCTCCACTGACCAGTATTTCTGTTCGTTTTTTTTCTAGGCTTAAGTTTGATTAGCATTTGAATGAGCGAGTGAGTGTATTCTCCTTGTTATTTGAATTCATGAGTCCCCTAGTGACCATGAATTCCCCTTTTGAATTCATTTTTGAGATTCATATAACGTTAATTTATTTTAGTGTAATCATTAAACTTACAATTCTTTTCTCTGAGCTTAGTGTAATTAGACCAGTGCTTTATTTCTCCATATTAAACTTATTTTAGTTGCCGCTCCTAGTTTGCACAAACTCCTTACTTTATTCATAACTGGTACTTAGGCCAGTTCTTTTGTGTCAAATTTAAATCCGTTGTGCCAGCCAGGAGTTAAGCACCGGCAAGAACCTGTCTATTATTATTAGCATTAGTTATTGATTGTCGGGGTTGAAGTCACTTTCTCGAGAGGCTAACAGTACTACAAACATCACTCGTGAGTAATTAGTCTCTGCTGTGTACTGCTGAGAAAGTTTATAAATTCTCGTCCTTAGAGAATCGGCGAAGTAACCCAGCATAAAGTAAAACTTACTACTTGATTTTCATGAGTCAGTCCCTTGTCTCTATTATCAAGTAACATCCAGCATTTTTAATTCATAAATTCACATCCCCCGTGACATCTGGCAACCTCATTCCAGGATATTAACTCCTAGCTCTAAAGTTATTTGCAAGATAATACTCAGTCACTCACACCTAGGTATTTGTTATCATTAAAGTCTATAGGCACTATCGTAATGGTGGTTACTGATTCATTTCCATTAATTTTATGTAATAGTTTCCCTACTCAGTTGCATTTTTTTCTTACTTTCTTTTCCAGTTTAGATAAAACTACTCACCACCAACTGTGCCTATATTCTTTACTTTTGACTATTAGCATTGCTCTGCGGAACAGCAGTCAGTACTCAGTCTTTAGCCCACTCAGCCTTAATTGAGTTAGCATCATGACTACTAATATATATGTACAGGAAGCTAAAGATATGGCGCTTACCGACCCCCAACAAATTAAAGAATATGTGCTTTCACAGTTTAGTTACGAGCAGCAGCGTGAGAATGATGCCCGTGAAGAACGTAGAATTCAGAGTGAGGAACGCAAGAGAGAACGTGAATATGAGAGAGAACAACGAGAGAGAGAACGAGAACACGAACGTGCCGAGCGCGAGACACGTGAGAAACATGAACTTGAGATGATGAAGCTCAAGCAAGACTCCTTGGCTTCAGACACATCTGGTGCAGCTAACCCAAGCTCCACGAGTGCTCTCCCTGCGCATGTTCTGGCAACCCCATGCCTCAAGCTTCCTTTGTACAAGGAAGACGAGCGAATCGAGCCGTTCATAGCTCGTTTTGAAGACATGGCGCAGCTGTACCAGCTGGATGAGGCAGCTAAGTAGCTCCAGTTTCTTAGTTTGTTTGAGGGCCCTGCCCTCGATATTCTCCATAGAATTCGTGGAGACAATCTCATGTATGAGATGATGAGGGCTGCACTCATCAAAGCGTATGGTCTCACAGTTGACGATGCCAGGAGTCAGTTTATGAGGGTGTGTCTGCAAGAAAAGGAAACTGCTGTTTAGTTTCTTGATTGACTTACTGCTTAGATGAGTGGATGGCAAAAGATGAAACCCCTCCCACGTGAGAGGGGATAATTGACCATATGCTGCGCATGCAGCTACAAAAGTCTTGGCCTGCTGAGTTTATGGCTCAGCTTAAGTTCTGCCAGGTAAGGGATGCCAGCCAAGTGGTGGAGAAGGCTGATGCATTCTTCACTGCATACGGGTATCAAACTCGTAAGCAACACACCTGGAACAGGAAAGCTGACAGATCTGGGAAACCATCTCAGACTGAACCCCAGCATCAAGGCCATTCTCAGAATAATGGCCAAAGTCCAAACAAACTGCAGACGAAGGACCAGGGGCAAAATACCCAGAAACCTGAGTGGAAATGGTATGTTAAGCAGAACCCTAACCAGCAGCAGTACCGTTATTTCAAGCAGCAGCAGAGCAAGGACAAACCACGTAACCCTCAGTCAGAACAATCGACTTTAGTGTATCGGAGGCGGGATGCAAATGTAGCCATCATTCCACAACAAGTGCACAGTGGTGCCAACCCCACCAGTACAGGTACTTCTCCACAGTTCACTAGTCCCCCAGTGACAATGAACTCTCCATCGCAGGTGGTCAATGCTTCAACTCCTCAGATGGTTAGCACAACCCCTGAGGCATCTAGTTCTCAGGGCGCCACATTTGCCGCATCATTCGTTTTGCAGTCTCATCAATGACTGGCTGCTACCTCCTCAGACCCTTCCATCAGCAACACTGCCTTTCTTGTTCAGCCAGGGTTTGTGGGAGGTGTTTCCGTAAATGTTCTGAGAGATAATGGTTCCTCAGGTTGCTCCGTCAAGCAGAGTTTAGTTCAGCCCGGTGAGTACACAGGTAAGCAGATCCAAGTTAGACTTATTGATGGATCAGTGGAATTGTTCCCTGAGACACGTATCCAGGTAGCATCTCCTTTCTACACTGGCTTGACAGCTCCTGTCATGCCAGAACCTTTGTTTGACCTCATAATTGGCAACATATCAGGTGTCAAAAATAGTTGCACCATAGATGTTGCTACTCAGACTTCAGCTGTTGCAGTAACACGAGCCATGGCCTAGGCTTCGAATCGGGTCACCCCGTTGACCATCACAACGCCGCAAGATCTGGTTCATAGTCAAGATGTTGTCCAAGAACAACAGTCCGACCCGACACTTGCCTCAGTGCGTAAGAAGCTGGAGGGTAATGTAATTAAGTATTCATGGGGAGGTCAAGCCAGGTTCATTCATAAGCGAAGACGGCTGTACCATGAGTCACAAACACCCCAGGGCAAGGTTCGACCGCAGTTTGTCGTTCCTGCTAAGTATCGCCGAGCAGTGTTCGAATTAGGTTATTGTTCAGTGATGGGAGGTCACATGGGCAAAAAGAAAACCTCTGACCACATCCATGCTGACTTTTTCTGGCCAGGAATGGGACAGGAAATAATTAGGCTTGTGCATTCCTGTGATGTGTGTCAATGTACCACTGACTGGGGACGTGTCCGTCCTGTGCCATTGAAACCAATGCCTATAACCTCTGAACCATTTGAGAGAGTAGCAGTTGACATTGTTGGGCCAATCTCTCCTAGGGCAAGTGATGGATCAAAGTATATTCTCACTATTGTTGATTTTAGCACACGGTGGCCTGAAGTCGTGGCCCTTAAGAATATAGAGGCCGTCACTGTTGCTGAGGCATTGATTGAAGTGTTCTGTCGCGTAGGTATCCCCAAGGAGGTCTTAAGTGACCGGGGTTCGCAGTTCACCTCTGCAATGATGAACGAAGCGTTCAGGTTGTTGTCCATCCGAGGCCTGCGAACTACACCCTATCATCCCATGTGTAACGGGTTGTGTGAGAGGTCCAATGGGACTCTCAAGAAGATGTAAAGTGCAAGGCTGCTGAACAGCCAAAGGAATGGCCGCGGTTCATTGCTCCTCTTCTATTTGCATATCGAGAATCCCCACAGCATATTTTGAAGTTCTCACCTTTTGAACTGGTGTATGGAAGGTCAGTCCGTGGACCATTTCAAGTCCTTCGCGAGTTATGGGGCGGTGAAGAACCCGACCCTGAACTCAAGACCACTTACACCTACGTCCTTGATCTAGCTGACCACCTCCAGTCGACGTGCGAGTTAGCTAAGGAAGAATTGATCAGAGCTTATTATGATAAGAAGACAAAGCTTCAGAAGTTCAGTCCAGGCGATAAGTGCTTGGTGTTACTCCCCACTGCCCAGAACAAGTTGTTGGCACAGTGGAAGGGTCCATATGATGTAGCAGAATGCACCTCAACTACATAATTCTGATGGGGAATCTTCGTAAAAGGTTCCACATTAACATGTTGAAGGCTTATCATGTCAAACCCCGAGGAGACTGGCCCACGAGTAGCCGATGACAGTGACCAGCCACTGGAAGAAACCAGGGCAGATGTGGTGATCCCAGCTGATGACCATGATGACGAGCCCTTAACCGTTCAGTCCCGTCAGGAGGAGACTGTCGGAGATGTCTTACTTAACACTGACTTACCATTAGGTGACCAGAATGCCATAAGGTCACTGCTCTGTCAGTATGCTGACGTCTTATCTGACCAACCTAGACTTGCAAAGGTTGATTGTCACAAAATTGAGTTGACCAGCAATACTCCCATAAAGGTTAAGCCATATCCGATTCCCATGCGATTACTGGACGCAGTAGACAACGAAATTGCCAACATGGAGACTGTGGGTATTACTGAAAAGTCCTCATCTCCTTACTGCAGTCCAATGGTAGTAGTCCGCAAGAATGATGGTGGAGTCAGGATTTGTGGTGACTATAGGAGGCTAAATGCAATCACCAAAGTGGGTGCTGAGCCAATGGGTGACCACATTGCCATCTTCTCCAAGCTGGCAGGGTCACTATACTTCACGAAGCTCGATTTGGCGAAGGTATTCTTTCAGGTTCCCCTTCACCCCGAAAGCCGTGAGTTTACTGCCTTTGCTACTCCTAGGGCGTTGTATCAGTATAAAGTCCTCCCATTTGGACTTACCAGTTCCCCAGCAGTATTCAATCGTGCCATGAGACAAGTACTCCATGGTATTGTGGGAGTAGAAATGTTATTTGACGATGTCCTCCTTCATTCTGCCACATTGGAGGAGTAACTCAGACTCTTGGAAATTGTCTTCAGTAGACTCCTGAGTTTTAACAAGACTGTGAAGCCTAGCAACTGTGAAATTGCACACAGTGAGGTGGAGTTCCTCAGACATATTGTTGGCAACAATCGCTGCAGGTGTCAGGGAGACAAGATCAGAAAGGTTAGGGAAGTCCCGAAACCCGTGACCAAGAAACAGGTTAGGGCATTCCTTGGCCTAGTGGGGTATTATAGGAGTTTTATTCCCAACTTTGCTCTCATTGCCCAACCGTTGTATGAGGTGCTTCAGAAACATGTTTCAAACACCAATGAATGGGGAGAAGCGCAAGAGAGATCTTTTCTATCTTGCAGTTGCCTGATTCCAACAAACCTTTCATACCGCGCACTGATGCTTCACAAGATGGAGTAGGTGCCGTATTAATGCAAGAAACAGTAGGTGGAATTTTCCCAGTGGCATACCACAGCCACAAGCTAAAACCTGCCGATAGGAATTACAGTACTGTTGAGAAGGAACTCTTGGCCGTGGTTGATGGTGTTAAGAAATATTACTATTATTGATATGGAGCACCATTCACCCTGGAAACCGATCATATGCCACTCACTAGTCTCAGCACGACTAAGACGGCTACTGCAAGATTGACACGCTGGACACTGTATTTGCAACAGTTTAACTTTGTTGTGAGATACATCAAGGGAAGTGACAATGTAGGCACAGACCTGATGGCTTGCCTGCTAACTGATGACTAACATGGGCAACTGTTGTCTGCTGGGTTCCGTAAGACAGGCGTCCTCAGAGATTTATGCAATCCAAAGACCAGCCTAGTCCCCAGTTATTAGTGTACCAGTAAGACCTGAAGTCTCGCCTGTTGGTCCCACAGGACACATTACGTCCAGGACCTGTATATACATGTATACCGTAGGTTAAGAGGGATGTTCGAGACCCGTGGAAACAATCCGAGGCTGTGTTTGAATTACCTTGTGGTGTCTTGAGCTGTGGGCCTCTCTGAGGATTCCTGTAGAATGCACATTATCCACATGAGTGTTCACACCCACGTTGGGTGTTAAAATGTGACCTGCCCGAGATTGCGTAGTTCTCAGCTTGCTGTTATTAATCGTAAGAGTAGCGTTAGTTTTGATGAGTAAACTGCCCGTTCTCAGAGATTTGAGCAATCCAAGGACTAGCACTTTTCCTGGTTAATAATGTATCCATTAACAAAATAATAATGTACTTTTTGTAACATAAGTACTGACTACTAGGCAGAGAGGGAAATTGTAAACTAATAAAAACTGTCGCACTGACGCTTTTGATGCTCCACCTTAATTGCTTTTAGAGGTGCAGCTGGCGGGTGTAGCAATTTTGTCGTGCAAATCAGCTGATCATCTCTACCGCATGCTGCCACCTCTTCTCTTCTGCCTCGTCGTCTCTATTTACTATTGATTTGTATTATATTAGTTCGTGGAGCCCAGACCAATTTATTCAAGTGAACATAGGAATAAGGTTTGTTGGCCTCATTACATTGGAACAGTTCTAAGAATCACGAATCATAGTTGCTGCCACTTATTATCCTGTACCTACAGCCTGTAAGGTACCTTTAATTAAGGTGTAAAGAAACATTTATTCAAATGGGTAAGAGGAATGGACATGTTTATATGGTAATCACTTTTTGGAAGTTGAGGGACATAGTAATCACACTGACAGCAACTTGTGCATGTACCTGACCCCAGACAGCAACATTTTGGGGGGGTCAAATTTTGCATTATTCAAACATGGAGAGGAATGGACGTACCTTGTTGCATTTTAACTGTCAGGTACTGAGTTACACAAATCTATCAATGACAGCAATTTTTTATTGTACCAGGACCCAGACAGCAGCCGCAAAATTGCTTATTCTTGACTAAACTGGTTTTCTTTACAAAATGAGAGGAATGGTTAAAACCAACTTTCTAGATCTATACAAACATGATGGAATATGAGAATGGCAACAACAGCATTTTTTTTTTTTTTTTTCCCAATCCCGACCAGCAATTTTTTGAGGGTCAAAATTATGTGACTTATTCAAACATTAAGAAGAATGGATGAAACTCGTTCCATTATAACTGTTAGGTACTAAGTAACAAAAATATATCAATGACAGCAATCTTTCCTCGTACCGGGGCCCAGACAGCAGCCTCAAAATAATATGCTCTGACCCAGCATTAGCTTAGTCAAACACTGACACAAATATGAAACTTAATAAATTGTGTCTGTTAGGTAGCAAAGTACAAAAATAGCAGTCTTTCCTTATACTGGGACGAAGACAGCAGCCCCAGATACGCCCTGCCCTGATATTGCTTCATACTGCAATATGTCACAAAAGTGCAAGGTACAGCATAATGTTAGAAATTATGGAAACGTAAGGAAAGAGAGACTGACTGAATGTTATGTACTGATTAAGTAATTCCGTCAGGTTCGCCTACTTCCTGCGAACATGGCCATCTCTTGCCACCTTTCACAGTTTGAACTCAGTTAGCTTTGAGTCGCCTCGAGGATAGGACCGTTTGTGTCCAGCATAGAGCAGTGCCCCCGTTGTACAGCAAATTCCTGAATCCCCACTGAGACGGTGAATTGGCGAAGCGGGCTTAGCAAATAACAGCATTTGGTAATCATCACGCAGATGCCCAGACTTTTCGTTCGGCTTCTCTCCACTGACCAGTATTTCTGTTCGTTTTTTTTTTTCTAAGCTTAAGTTTGATTAGCTTTTGAATGAGCGAGAGAGTGTATTCTCCTTGTTATTTAAATTCATGAGTCCCCTAGTGACCGTGAATTCCCCTTTTGAATTCATTTTTGTGATTCATATAATGTAAATTTATTTTATTGTAATAAATAAATTTTGCAGTTCTTTTCTCTGAGCTTAATGTAATTAGAGCAATGTTTTATTTCTCCACATTAAGCTTATTTTTGTTGCTGCTCCTAGTTTGCACAAACTCCTTACATTATTCATAACTGGTACTTAGGCCAGTTCTTTTGTATCAAATTTAAATCAGTTGTGCCAGCCAGGAGTTAAGTACCGGCAAGAACCTATTATTATTAGCATTAGTTATTGACTGTCAGGGGAGGAGTCACTTTCTCGAGAGGCTAACAGTACTACGAACAGCACTCGTGAGTAATTAGTCTCTGCTGTGTACTGTTGAGAAAGTTTATAAATTCTCGGCCCTAGAGAATCTGCGAAGTAAGCTGGCATAAAGTAAAAATTACTACTTGATTTTCACAAGTCAATCCCTTGTCTCTATTTTCAAGTAATATCTAGTAATGTTTAAATCATAAATTCACATCCCCCCGTGACAATACCTTTCATGAATAAAATAGTAAGGGGAAATACTAAAAATAAAATATGAATAACATCCCGGGGTTAAAAATGTTAAGTTTAAAAGAACTAATAAGAATGCGTGAGTTTTGAAAATAAAGTTTGTGAGGCGTGGAGTATTAAAAAGAGAATACAGGAGAGATGTGGAGGTAAACCTGCATAAAAGAGGGCTGACCAGATGCGTTAAAGTTGTAGAGTCTATGGAGAGGCTGAGTGATAAAATGGATGATGAAAGCCGCGAATGGAGTGGAGGGATGGACAGTGAGGCTTCTCCTAAAAGGGCTTGGCATTCTGAGTTCGAAAGGAGAAAAAAGAGTCAAGTCACTGGATTTAAGCCGAATAACCAATTTGATATACGCTGTCAATAGTGATGCGGCTGAGTGATCTGTAGGGTCTGGTTGCGTATATGCATCATTATAAAGGACAATAAAGTGCAGGTGAATGGTGAAATGTAAGGACAAAAGCTGGAAGGATTTAATGCATAATTGTTTTAAGGTAAACAGCACCATGTAAAGCAAATATTAAACACTAGCACAGACTGATAGATAGTCACGCAGGTAGGGTACACCCGAGGAAAGTTCCGCCTTATACACCTGCCTACCAGTTCGGACCTTTATGCGTGAGACAGCCACTAGTGAAGCAGTGACCAGACACCCAAATGTCTGGTACCACTGTGTGGGAGGGGAGAGGTTCAGGGAGGAGGAAGGTTGGGGGAGCTGATAGTTCCTACCCCTCCCTCTTCCATCCCCATTCTTCTCATACAGTTACCAGATATATGAATGTTGGTTACTGCATTGCTACCACTTGTCTCATATTTACTAGTTCGAAGTGGTGAGCAAGTGTATAACGTGGAACTTTCCTCGGGTGTACAGTCATAAGAAAAACTATCGTTACCCCCAATTATGTTCTATAGAAAACGAACGTTAGCCCAGCTATGTGGGCGGATCCTTGCTGTTCGCTCCTCCCCTATCTAGTGTTGCCATATCACAATCCCATTACAAGAGTTGGAATAATGAGCAAGAATGAGCCATATGGCTGGGAAACATATAGGACGTGTTTGCGATACCCTGAGGGCCCCGCCGGGGATTAATAATGAAACTCGGCACGATTATTATTTTACTACTGTTCAACACGTATCATCTATAGAACACAACAAATAAATTATTTTGAAGTGTATTAAAATCTATAGACATCGATTGTTTATTTATGATAGTGTAGTAGGGTTGCACGAGTTCATTTGATAACTTTAGATGGGTGGTTAAATGCTTCAGATTGATGCTTCAGTTAGTGGCATCCACGCGTCGACGTCTAGAGGCTGTTTTGGAAGCAGTGGTTGGGTATACACAGTATTAAAGCAATGAGACTGAACACGTGTTATTATTTTCCTTCTACTCAACATTTATTATATGTAGAAAGCAATACATATCATTACACTGAAATTTACTAACTTGGCTTGTATCGACTGAAAAACTATCATACATCTGGCATGGGTGCACATACTCATTGCCCGTCTGCATGTGTGTTGCCGACTCTACACCATTCTGTTATATCTTTATTAATTAGCTTTTATTACCTCTAGCACAAATTCTAATATCTGTGTCTCACGTACCCGACATTGACGGGTTTGCCGTACAAACTTTCCTGTCCCTTCACTCCACAACACTTCGTCGTTGTGTCATAGTGCATAGCTCTGAAGGGTAACGAGAGTTTTTCTTATGACTGTACTCAGATACAGACAGATATTTGCACAAGCATTGTTTTAACTCAGTTCAAAATGCAAATGAAAACATTCGAGCCACCTCTCACAATTCCAATTCCTCTCTAAGTTTTAAATTAGGTTAGTGGGTTTACATAATGTTTGTCCCTTTAGACAGAAATATTCAATTTTTCTAGATTTTCAAGGACGTAAATTGTATTTTTTAGCGATCTTTGCAGTTACAGCAAATGTTTCGTATCAAATTTAACTTTAAATAAATTCATGTGAAAGTACAGTAAGTAGCCCAGTTCCTTGCCTCCCCCACCTCTCTCTCTCTCTCTCTCTCTCTCTCTCTCTCTCTACCAAATGCATGTATTTATCTGCCGAGAGAGAGAGAGAGGAGAGAGAGAGAGAGAGAGAGAATCACTGAGCAATAAGGCTCGCAGAATGCGTATTAATTCTGCACTTTTGGGTGACTGCTATAGTAGGATGCTTCTCTTTAGTGTTGACGTCAAGCACTTCAAAAAATGCTTTCAATCATTAATATATATTCGTAGTTAAGGGTGGGGATCTTAAATTTGTAAATAACTCTAACACATATTAATATTTGTGATTTTTCTTCAGTAGTATACCATTACTTACATTATTCCGAAAATGCAGCAAGTCATTCCCTTGGAGTTTCTTGTCTCTGCACACACACAAACACACACACACACACTTATATATATTGCAACACATTGGCGAGGTGTTCAGGAAGTTAGCCAAAGAAACCTTGATGGACTCTGAAAGAACAATAATGGCCCCTAGTCCCGTGCAACCCTTAAATGGGCAGGGGGTGCTAAGAATCTCACGGTTGCCTCAATTACAATCGAATTCATTTGTTAATGCAAAAAATACAATTAAAATTGGTAACTGGAATGTGAGAACGCTAAATCATGACGGTCAAATCAATGAGTTAGTGAAGGTTTTTCAAAATTACGGACTTGATATTTGTGCTCTGACAGAAACTAGATTAACTGGAGTCGATAAGTTGGATTTGGAGGATGGTATATGTTTATTGATATCTGGCCGACAGGACGGAATGCATTATCAGGGAGTAGGATTGTTGCTGGGTTGTAAGGCAAATAAGGCTTTATGTGAGTGGGATCCTATAGATGAGCGATTGTTATACGCACAGTTTAAATCAAATCATGGCAACATCAGTCTGTTTGTGTGTTATGCACCTACTAATGATGCACTCGATGAAAGGAAAGACACATTTTATGAAAAGTTGCAAGAAGGAGTAGGAAGGGTACCTAGACATGATGTTTTGATATGCGTTGGAGACTTTAATGCAGTAATGGGCTGTTCAAATGAGGGATTTGAGGCATGTATGGGTAAGATGGGAGTTGGTAGTAGGATGAGTGAAAACAGAGTGAGGTTTGGAAGCTTCTGTCTAGCAAATGACTTAGTCATCGGGGGCACACTCTTTCAGCATTGCAATATACACAAGACAACTTGGGTGTTGCCGTGTGGAAAATATAAAAATCAGATTGATCACATCGCTATCAGTAGAAGGCATAGAAGTTCTCTGCTAGATGTTCATGTTAAACGGGGAGCGGATATTGGTAGTGACCATCAACTCAGCATTGCAAAAATAAGGTTTAAACTTAAAAATCAGAAGAAGGAAAAATCTGGTGTTGGTAGATACGATATTGTTAAGCTTAGAAGGGAAGGAGAAGAAAAGGAGGAATTCAGATTAGAATGCAGAAATAGGTTTTTGGTGTTGGAAACGTTGGAAGAGGGGGAGAGAAGTGTAGATGAGATGTGGGAGGATGTGAACAAAGTTTTGCATGAGACTGCTGAATGTACGATTGGAAGGAGACATAGATTCAGGAGAAAGAAATGGATATCAGAGGAAACGTGGGATATGATAAAAAAGAGAGGTGAGGCTAAATTGAGGAGTGAGATGCAATGCGTTGATGAACGAGAGATTGAATTAGCAAGAGCTGCGTACTGGAGTTTGAATTCAGAAGTAAGAAGGTTAGCTAGGAGAGATAAAAGAAGATATGTGGATGAAAAGGTTGCAGAGACTGAAATCTTAATAAACAAAAATGATGGACAGAGTCAAAGAATAGCATATGAATCGATTAGAGAACTGAGTGGTAATGCAGGTAAACGCAAGGAAATACCAGTTAGAGACAGGGAAGGAAATTTATTAACCAAAGATGGAGATATTAAAAATAGATGGAAAGAGCATTTTGAGACAGTTCTTAATAGACCAATACCACCAGAAGAGGATATACCGTCTGCTCAGGAAGATTTAAATATAGAAACAGGAGAGTTGAGGCTTGCAGAAGTGGAGAAAGCAGTAAAACAGTTAAAGAATAATAAGGCACCAGGGAGGATGGTTTATTTCCGGAAATGTTTAAAGTGGAGGGGGATAGATTAATAATGATCTTGACCAAGCTATGCAATAAGATATGGGTGACGGGGTTACTACCATCAGTTTGGAAGAATGGTGTAATTGTTAAAGTTCCGAAGAAGGGAGACCTGAGTGAATGTGGTAATTGGAGGGGAATCTCTTTGTCACCGATAGCTTTGAAAGTTTTCAGTAGAGTGTTGTTAAATAGGTTGGAGCCGGTGGTTGAGGGTATTCTGAGGGATGAACAGGCTGGTTTTAGATAGGGACGTGGTTGCAATGATCATATCTTTATAGTTAGGCATTTGATGCAGCAAGTTAATGAAATGAGAGTACCGTTAAGTCTTTGTTTTGTTGATTTTGAAAAGGCTTTTGATAGTGTTTCGAGAGAGACTATGGGGAAGATCATGAGACATTATGGAATACCAGAGGAGTTTGTGAGGGTCATTATGAACATGCATGAGGACACATTTTGTAAAGTGATGGTTAATGGTTGTCTGAGTGATTCGTTTGAAGTCAAGTCCGGAGTAATTCAAGGTGGTGTTCTATCACCTTTACTATTTATATTGGTCATTGATTACATTATGAAACGCGTTGGAACAGAAACCGGTGCTGGTATACTTTGGGGAGAGAATAGGAAACTTTTGGATTTAGATTATGCAGATGATATAGTTTTGATTTGTGATGGGCCAGAAGAGATGCAGAGAGTGTTGGACTGTTTGGTGAGTGAAGGTCGCAAGGTGGGTTTGGTTATTAATTGTGGAAAAACTGAAATAATCAATATGAATATGGAAAATGCGCAGGAATGTGTAATTGGAGGTATGGTTGTAAAGCAAGTTGATAGGTTTAAATATTTAGGTACTTATTTAGCCAAGGATGGTTCTTTGAACTTTGAATTCGAGGAAAGGTTAAAGAAGGCTAATCAGGCAATGGGAATGCTTAAAAATATTTGGAATAATAAAAATTTTTCTGTGCATACAAAAATCAAACTTTATAAGGTAATGGTTAGGAGTATCTTAATTTATGGACACGAGTCTTGGTACAGCACAGTGACTATGGAAAATAAATTCTTGGTGTTTGAAAATAAAGCACTTAGAAGAATATTAGGAGTTAAGTGGTGGGAAAGGATACCAAATAGTAGAATTAGAGAAATAACGGGAGTGCAGCCGATCGATGAATATGTTAGATTCTCACGATGGAAGTGGGTAGGACATGTGTATAGGAGACAGGGAATAGTACGAGGTACACCAGGGTGGGTGGCACTTGGTAGGAGAGGTAGAGGAAGGCCAAAAGAGACGTGGGTGAGAACAATGAGACGGGAAGCTGGAGATGAGTGTTGGGGAGATCTTGAGGAGTTAGCACAAGATAGGATGTGGTGGTGTGAGTTCATCGAGGCCCTATGCATCCCCGAGGGTGCCACAGGAAATGATTGATTGATTGATTGATATATATATATATATATATATATATATATATATATATATATATATATATATATATATATATATATATATATCACCTCATCTCATCAGCCGTTTGTGTGTCCACTGCAGGACCGGCCTATCCCGACCAAGGTTGGGACGATACAGCCAATGTATCTCTACCTAGTGGCTTAGGCTGTCTAGCAGAGATTGTATGTAGGGTGAGAAGTGCATGAAAGTGTAATTGTAGTGTTAGAGTGGCTTTGGATGTGTGTTTAGTCTGTGAACAAAGTGTAATCGTCCCACGCAAGCCGACTGGGTGCAAGCATACTTTATAGTATGCGACGCTGCTTTAACCACAGCACCCTTTGTGTCCGCCAATGCAGTACGTGGCCTGAAGAACGCTCCCAAAGTTTATTACCCTAGCGGGGCGCGAACCATCGTTCTTCAGTGTACGAAAACGCATGTATATATATATATATATATATATATATATATATATATATATATATATATATATATATATACTGTATGTATGTATGTAGACACTTTAAATCTATCTATCTATCTATCTATCATCAATCTATCTATCTATCTATCTATCATCAATATATATATATATATATATATATATATATATATATATATATATGTATATATTTGAATATATATATATATATATATATATATATATATATATATGTATCTATATATGCATATATATATATATATTGTTACATAGCCTATGATTTCATCATCCTTTGTGTAATTTTAACGCACAGTTGCTGCATGTTTGATCACGAGCGTGTTCTGCCTCAGTCCCCCCCTTCTACCGTTATAGTAGAGTAAGTCGACATTTCAGTTATTCAGTGCGGGAATGTCATCTCTTTGTCCCCATGGCTTCATTTGCGCGTCCTTATTACAAGTTGTATCAAGCTCTGCCGGCCCCTATATAATGAGCTCAGTCTCTGCATCTTTGCCACTTAGATCTGCTCCTCATTTTGTTCACATCTCTGTCCTTCCCTGTACAGATATTATTATTGTGAGTGCTCAAGAAATCTCCAAACATCTAGCAGCTGTGTGTAATTTGAGTATAACTGTTGTTGCATTTTTTTTCTTGTACTGTATAGCATAAGTTTAATTTGTAGGCCTAGTGAAGTTTTTGTAATTCATGTAGGGATCTTTATGTCAGTCATTTTTGATAATAGTTTGTATCTGTAATAATTTATCTGCATTCACTGAGTATTATCTGGTATCTCATTTTATCAGGGCTGACTTAGATAAATTTACTCTTGCTAATTTCGTGTTAATAGAGGCTATTGCAGTTAACCATATATTTAACCTGTTTATTTTGCCATTACATTATCCTTATGAGTTCTGAATGTTTTGTTGTTAGTTTGTGCATTAAACTTTAACTTGTAATTTTACCTAACTCTTTTGTTTTGAACCTGGAACTTTACGGGACAGTAGTGATTTTTAGTATTCTCACTTAAAGTGTACCTTATCTTTCTCTGTTCCGTAACATAAATTTTGCGACCTCATATCAGGATATTCAGGATATTATCATAAGGATATTGCTTGATATTTTGTGACTGTTACTTATTAATTATGTCTACTATTACTACACTTGATGAAGCCAAAGATTTTTTGTCAAATGTGCAAACAGTGTGTGATATCGAAAACAGAACAAAGAATGAACTTAAGATTGTTGCTCAACAATTGGGATTTGTTGTTCGCTCTCATCAGTCTAAAGATCAAATTGTTGCCATGATTAATGAAAGCTTGTTTAATGTAACTCCTCCAAATGAGCAAACGCAGATTGAAATAGCTAAGTTACAGCTAGCCCTGCAGGAGGCTCGTGCTAAGGAGGCTGAATTTCAAGCACGTGCTAAGGAGGCTGAGTCTCAGGCTAAGGAGGCGGAATCTCAGGTTCGGATTCAGGAGGCACAGATACAGGCTCAGGCACAAGTTGAACTTGCCAGGATTCAGGCAGACCATGAGTATCGCATGAAACAAGGTGGAACTGGATCATCTAGCTCTGATGATTTTGATGTGGCTAAAAATGTTGAACTTGTCCCTCCTTTTAATGAATCTGATTTAACAAAGTATTTTCAGTTGTTTGAGAGGGTAGCTACAGGTTTTAATTGGCCTAAGGAGTATTGGCCAGTACTCCTTCAAACTGTTCTCACAGGTAAAGCTCAAGTAACTTATGCATCTTTGCCTCAGGATCAATCTGATAATTATGATGTAGTTAAGAGCTTGATTCTTAAGGCCTATGAGCTTGTTCCTGAAGCCTATAGAGTAAAATTTAGGACAACTTACATCCAAGATAAGCAATCCCATGCTGAGTATGCAAAAATCAAAGAAGATCTGTTAGAGCAGTGGTTAAATTCTAAGAATGTGGATTCTGATTTTGGTAAATTTAAGCAGATGATTTTGCTGGAGGACTTCAAGAGGTGTATTAGTAAAGATGTAAGCCTATATCTTGATGAGAAAAGAATAGATAATTTGGCTGATGCTGCAGTTTTAGCTGATGAGTATGTTCTCACTCACAAGAGATATTTTAGAGGAAAAAGGAAAGCTGAGAGTAAGTACGTTGCCTCTACTCAGAGTACAGGTAACAGGAAAGAGAATAAGGATGATGTTTCTCAGGAAGTAAATACCAGCTTCACCTCTAGATTTCAGAAAAGTAAATGTACTTATTGTAGTAAGCTTGGTCATACTACGGAAAGATGTTTTAGGAGACAGCGTGATGTGAACAAAAAGGAGTCTTTAAATATTCAGTCAATTGGTCTAGTGTCCACTCTTGAGAGTTCCCAGAATTCTTTAACTGAGTTAACTGAACCTGCTTTGAGGGGTAACTTAAATTCTCATGATGGAGCTCCTCTTTTGAGTAGTAACGTGGGTGACACTCTCAAGAGTTCATGTGCTAATTTCCTGTCTGATGGTTTTGTCAGTCCTCTGGACAGTAATGACAGGAAATCAGTTCAAATATATCGTGATACAGGTGCTTGCCAATCCCTTATGCTGACCAGTGTTCTAGGCTCTAATGTTAATTCCTCTGATGAAACTGTAATCTTACAAGGTGTAGGGAATAATTACTTCTCTGTCCCTCTGTGCAGAGTGAATTTAGAGTCTGGTTTTGTTAATGGTTCCGTTATGGTTGGGTTGGTTGAGACACTCCCAATGTCAGGTGTAACTTTCTTACTTGGAAATGATATTGGTGGAAGTCAAGTGTGTCCAGCTCCTCAGTTGTCTAGTGAGCCAGTGGCTGCGTCCCAGGATTGTGATGTCCCTGATGTGTTCCCTGCATGTGCTGTTACTAGGGCTAAGTCTAAAGTTACTGGTGATTTAGAGGATAATGATGATGATGATGTTATCCTAGCTGACACTTTTCTTGCTAATTTGGACCACTCACCAGATGAGGCAGTACCCCGTAGTGTTGATAATTTGCCTCGTCAAGAGTTGGTTGAGTTGCAGGTTGCTGACCCTGAGTTGAAAGGTCTAGCTAACTCTGCTTACAGTGAAGAAGAGTCAGCCGGTGCTTCTACTTGTTATTATGTAAAGTCAGGAGTACTTATGAGAAAGTGGAGACCCCCAACAGCATCAGCCGACTGTGAATGGGAGGTTGTACATCAAGTTGTCATCCCTCGTGTTTGTAGGCAGGATATCATTAGAGTGGCTCATGATTCCAGTTTGGCAGGACACCTTGGAGTGAGGAAGACTGTGGCACGCATTTTGAAACACTTCTACTGGCCATGTATCTTCAGGGATGTTTCCTGGTATTGTAAGTCTTGTCACACCTGTCAAGTGGTGGGGAAGTGTAATCAGACCGAAAAGGTTGCACCTCTAGTTCCCATTCCTCCTTTTGAGGCGCCTTTCACCCGTGTGTTG
>NC_136976.1:25472437-25494937 GCF_032717465.1 Coenobita brevimanus | reverse complement strand
AGTCCACTCATTCCCCTAAAGGAAATTCTCACTAAACTGAATCGCAACAACATAAGGTCGTTAAAAAGATTATTTTACTGTGTGGGTACTGGTACTGACAAATATAATATCATCAAGCTTCAATGGCATTAAGAGATGCAGAGCATGGTTACAGTATACACTGGGATCAAGACAATAAGGGAAAGAGGATGGGCTGGAAGAGCTATGATTAAGCTTTCTTGTACCCCAACACCAACTCATGTTTATCTCATCCTCCTCTCTGTTCAGCATCCTACGTGCATGAGAACAAGCACACACTCATGCACATACACATGCAAATACATACTGTTCACACACACATGCACATAAACAGTGGCCTCACTACGTAAAAGTCTGAAGGCTGGAAACTGTTCTACGGAAATTAATAACATAACCTTGATGACAGTACCAACTATAGTAGGACTCGCGTAAATTTGCGGCTTTGTTGTGGCCCGCACCTGTGTACAATGGTGCCATGTTTCCCCAACTTGCGATGTGAAACGGACGCTATTTATGTACAAGGCAACACAAATACGATAAATTCAGATGAATAAAACTTACATTTGTGTATTTTGATGGATGAATCAACAGTAATCTTATTATGCATAAAATATTTATACAGTAACACAGAAACATGGCATACATATTGTACAGTGTTGCTAAAAGAAATTGTAGTCACTTTTAATATTTTTTAGTGTAGTTTTAGGGTGGGTAATAATATCACAGTTATGGATATAAGATAATGAGCCTGAAAAAAGAAGAAATATGCCAATATCCAAAGTATAAGAAATAAGTCATATAATTCTTGTGAGTGGTAACACTGACACACCCAGTCTGGCCTAAGGTAAAGTACGTACCCCTCCATAGACCCAAACATAGCTTGTACAGGTGTTGCTAGAGAAAAATGTTCACATTTACTGGCTTTTACCGTAATTTTAAGGGCGAGGAATAATCACATTTATAATCATAAGCTATTATGTAGGGCAAAATAGTAGGCATATGCCAATACCGAAGTAAAAAAAAACAAACATTATTCAATTGCGAGCAGCAACACTTCCACACCCAGTCGGTGGCCTTGATCTCAGGGGTGGTGTGGAAATGATGTCAAATTTACAACATATACAATATTATGTAAAAGAAAATATCCAAAATGTCTCTTGCAATAAAAGAGAGAGAGAGAGAGAGAGAGAGGCAGGCAGGAGAGGGGCAAGGTTGAATGCATTGTCGGCATGATGGGGGGTGGTGTGGTGGAGGCATTGTCAGGCTGAGAGAGAGATGGAGGAAGGGGAAAGAGAATGAATGAATGAAAATCAATCATGGTACTGCAATAACGGGTCATCTGTCGCCATATACAAAAAATTATAAATATCATTAAATATAACAAAACCAAATTAACAAATGAAAGCACAATTATAAACAACTTATAAAAGAATCAAAAGTACTCAGGGTGGCTCACATCTCCCGCCAGGAGAGAGAGAGAGAGAGAGAGAGAGAGAGAGAGAGATAACGGTATAGAAAACGTGGCAACACTGTACACAGGTGCGGGCCACACCACAGGCGCAAATTTACGCGAGTCCTACTATAGAAACATTTTACATTAGGTCAGTTTCACAGGCCACACATTATTAACACCCCATTGTGTGACGTATTCGATCTAGAGTCCAGATAACCCTTAACTGGCTGGCAGTAACAGCCAGTTTCTAAATCATATTCCTAGCCTGACATCACATTTGTATTTACGATTTAGCCCGACTCAGCACTGATCCTGCCATACTGTACGACCTCTCACCATTCATTCTCATCGACATCCACCTTTTACCCGTTACTCCTCTCCCTACATCCTTCCATTGACGTGTAGATATGGCAGACTTGATTCCTGACGATAGGGGAAGGGGAAGAACCGGGCTGTATTACTGAAGACCATTTGATTTTCATGTTAGACCTGTATTCAACTCTCCATAGCTCAGTAATAGCAGCACCTAGAACTTTCAATTAACGATAGAGCACTCACCAATCCTTCACTCCTACACTGCAAGCGCTTTCAGATTTCTAGGTGAAGGCATGGTGGAGGTAATAGTTGATGAATAATGGTAACTTTGGAGGTCGCAGCGAGCTGCATCCGTATGAGCCGACGAGTCTGCGGGGAAGCTGGCCACTCATCGGCCTGGGCCAGACGTGGATGCCCTGCTCGCATTCGTTTGCAATCACCCTTGCCCCACAACACAGTCCCACTCTTCATTTGCCCCTGCCACTACCCCTTGAATGAATCTCTCACGCCCTATACGAGTGCCTTGTTGATTGTATTTGTCCAATTCTTCCTGATGTTCCAGGGTGACACTGTGTCATAGGGTGTGTGGGAGGGGGAAATACCAGTGTTACACATTATAATACGCAAGTATTTGCCACGAAAGATTACATTCAATCTGCATGTTTTCCATACACTCGCCGCAAAAGGTCACTTGCTTGAGCTCGTTTTTTATTATCAAAGTTTATACACTACGATGCCAAATCAATGAATAGTACTTGGCCGGAAAGATCACTTTCATTTTTCACTCCACCATTTGTTTTCTATACCGGATGTTACAAAACCACAACAGCATTCACCATAATACTTATTTCCAATACCATAGTTTTCCTTATTCTCCTCTATAGCTGATGTATATATATATATATATATATATATATATATATATATATATATATATATGTATATGTTGTATATACAATCTTACTTCAGTAAACGATTATCAATCCTTACTTTCGTAAACACTTATTCTCTATACAGAAATTTCCCTTATTTTTCTGTACCATTATGTTTTCAGTATTATGTGCAAATTTAAACTATGCGTGTTACACTTCCCTACACACATGCTAAGTGCCAGGCTGGGGCGAAGTGAATGGTGGTGAAAGGGTGGTGCAACACTGGCCCCGCGAATGTGATGGGAAGGCGGCTGGAGGAAAGTAAAACGTAACCTTTTTTTTGTTTTTTTTTCGGGTAAGCCATCCAGACGTACAGGGACGTCGGACCAAGTGCCTCGAGAAGTCTCGGCACCGTTTCACCTTTGTCATTCCCTTAAACAAAATATATTATGATACGTCAATGGTAGGCTGAGCCTAAACTGGTTAGGTGGTGGTTGGTTTAATATCAAAACTCGGCTTTTCTTATTATTTTTTCTATATCATTAACCGAACTGTTTCATTTATTTCCGAGCAAAGGTGCAACTCCGCTGAATCATTTCTTTTTGAACTTGATGATTAAGTTTACCCAAAAGAAAAAAAAAACAACGCTGCCAGGGCATGTCACTTTACACTCAAGTAGTAACTCCGGCTCTAGGACGTCGTCTCTCCACTCGGTAATGCTACTGTCATTTCAAAAATTCTCCCAATCGAACTATCACTCAACCTCACCCCAACCCTCCACCAATCCACACGTCTCCCGAGGAGGACTGGCAGTGTTGCCCACCAGCCTCCTGTACACTACTCGTATGTCTACGTCACGCACTGAGCACTTTGGAAAACGGGTAGAACTTCAAACGCGGGCGGGAAACGTAAAGCAGCCATGTCGGTCATCCAAGCCACCCCAACACCAGTTTTATGAAGGCTGTGTTTGCCATTCCACCTTTAGGAGTTACATATATGGACGGACTAACTAAGCACCAGACCTATACACTACTGAGGTATCAGAAAAGAACTGAATGATGGATGGATTATCCCTACATACTCCCGATTTTACACTGGAAATGCTTCAAGTAATTACCGTCTCCCATTAATCAATGTATGTGTGTGTGTGTGTGTCTGTGTGTGTGTGTAAGCAGAGTCTGTGCTGAGCGGTATCAACCTATTCTGCCATTTGTTAAATAAATCGTGAATATATGTTATAATCTCTCTCTCTCTCTCTCTCTCTCTCTCTCTCTCTATATATATATATATATATATATATATATATATATATATATATATATATATCATCATTAGCAACAGCAGGCGTTTGAATATCCACTGCAGGACCTGCCTATCCCGACCGAAGTGGGGACAATACAGCCTATGTGTTTACCAAGTGGCTTATGCTGTCTGGTAGAGATTGTATGTAGGGTGAGAAGTGCTTGTAATTGTAACTATAGTGTTGGAGTGGCTTTGGATGTGTGTGTAGTCTGTGAACCAAGTGTAATCGGCCCACGCAAGCCGACCGGGTGAATGTGTATATGTGTACGTTTTTCCTGGAGTGTATTACGTATTATGGTGTAGCTAAGTCCTTCGTTTTTCCTATCCAAGTATTCTATTTACTTTCCCCAAGCATCAAACCCCATCATCCTCCCTACCTCTCACTCCCGCATCGTCCCAAAATTTCCCCGACTGCCCTTTCCCCTGTCACCACAGTTAGCTTCAAACCTAAGTCGATCAACGCAGGATACGCACTCACTGAGAGTTGGGACTGACAATGCAGATTGTAACAGGTGGTGATGGCGGGTGAACACTGAAGATAATGTGGTGTCCTAGACTATGACCTCTCCCTTTCAGCTTCTTAATGCTGCTCTGGCTTCCTAGTTCTCTCGTTATGCTTGCCGACACCATTCGGTCTTTGTTCGTCATTTCGGGGAGCATTAGTAGTGACAGGTGTGTCTAGGGTGTCTAGAGTCGTTTCACTTAGGTCTTAACATTAAAGGATGTCTTTCATTTTCTTGTTTGACGATATATATGTTGCTTTTTTTGGTAAATATAAATGTAAAGGTACAGTATACCTAAAATCTTTTGATCAAATTCTTGTAAGAATACTGTTAAAATGGGTTCGTCCGTTAACTAAGTTCAGTATGTGCTGTCGTCCATGCACATGCAAGCAACAAGTACACTCGTCTTCATGTTAATATGGCAATTACTGTGTTGTGATAATGCCCAGATTTTTTTTTTTTTTCAAATATTTAGATTAGGACTGCAATGGAATACAGAGAAACAGTGAGCAGCTGAACGGTCTTCGATTGCTAACGACACTGCTGTCTTCAGTGAGTCAGAAGAGCTAAACAAAAAAAAATTGAGCTTAAATAAGGTGGATTGTTGTTTTGGAAATAAAAAGAAAATTATAAAAAAAAAAAACATTCGTCCACTCCTCTACGACGAGCATGTGAAGAAAAAAAATGCACTAAAGAATAAAAATTACATATATAAATATAAATATGCCCTCTGACATATATATTTTTTTACTAAAGTGAAAATTTACAAGTCCATGGTTAGACCAATTTTAATTTATGGGCATGAGTCATGGTCCAGTACAATTGCAACAGATCAGAAAGTATTAGGATTAGAAAATAAAATACTGAGAAGGATTCTTGGGGTAAAGTGGCAATACAGAGTTACAAATGAAAGAGTAAGGGATATTGCGAGAGTGGAACCAGTTAATGAATATGTGAGACTGTCTCGCTGGAAGTGGCTGGGGCACATATACAGAAAAGAAGGCAGTTTAATACAGGATGTGCCAGAGTGGACTGCTAGAGGAAGAAGAGGTAGAGGTAGGCCGAGGGAAACCTGGTTGAGGACAATGAAAAGAGAAGCAGGAGAGGAGTGTTGGTGGGACCTGAAGAAGATGGCAAGAGACAAATATTGGTGGAGAGAGTTCATCGAGGCCCTATGCATCCTGTGGGGTGCTACAGGAAATTATATATATATATATATATATATATATATATATATATATATTGTTACATAGCCTATGATTTCATCATCCTTTGTGTAATTTTAACGCACAGTATGCTGCATGTTTGATCACAAGCGTGTTCTGCCTCAGTTCCCCCTTCTACCGTTATAGTAGAGTAAGTCGTCCTTTCTGTTGTTCAGAGCAGAATTTTCAGCTCTTTGTCCCCATGGCTTCATTTGCGTGTCCTTCTTACAAGTTGTATCAAGCTCTGCTGGCCCCTATATAATGAGCTCAGTCTCTGCATCATTGCCACTTAGATCTGCTCCTCACTTTGTTCACATCTCTGTCCTCCCCTGTACTGTTATTATTGTGAGTGCTCAGGAAGTCTCCAACCATCTAGCAGCTGTGTAATTTGAGTATAAGTGTTATTGCATTTTGTTCTTATACTGTGTAGCATAAGGTTAATTCTTAGGCCTATTAAGGTTTTCGTAATTTGTGTGAAGATTCTTTTTGTCAGTCATTTTTGATAATATTTTGTATCAGTAATAATTTATCTTGCATTAACTGAGCATTACCCAGTGTATTTTCATTTTATCAGGGCTGACTTAGATAAATTTACTCTTGCTAATTTCGTGTTAATAGAGGCTATTGCAGTTAACCATATATTTAACCTGTTTTTTGCCATTACATTATCCTTATGAGTCCTGAATGTTTTGTTGTTAGTTTGAGCATTAAACTTTAACTTGTAATTTTACCTAACTCTTTTGTTTTGAACCTGGAACTTTACGGGACAGTAGTGATTTTTAGTATTCTCACTTAGAGTGTACATTATCTTTCTCTGTTCCGTAACATAAATTTGGCGACCTCTTATCAGGATATTCAGGATATTATCATAAGGATATTGTTTGATATTTTGTGACTGTGATTTATTCATGATGTCTACTATTACTGCACTTGATGAAGCCAAAGATTTTTTATCAAATGTGCAAACAGTGTGTGATGTAGAAAACAGAACAAAGAATGAACTTAAGCTTGTTGCTCAACAATTGGGAATTGCTGTTCGCTCTCATCATTCTAAAGATCAAATTGTTGACATGATTAATGAAAGCTTGTTTAATGTAACTCCTCCAAATGAGAAAAGAGGCAGATTGAATTAGCTAAGTTACAGCTAGCCCTGCAGGAGGCTCAGGCTAAGGAGGCGGAGTCTCGTGCTAAGGAGGCTGAGGCACAAGATGAACTTGCTAGGATTCAGGCAGACCATGAGTATCGCATGAACCAATGTGGAACTGGATCATCTAGCTCTGATGATTTTGATGTGGCTAAAAATGTTAAACTTGTCCCTCCTTTTAATGAATCTGATTTAACAAAGTATTTTCAGTTGTTTGAGAGGGTAGCTACAGGTTTTAATTGGCCCAAGGAGTATTGGCCAGTACTCCTTCAAACTGTTCTCACCGGTAAAGCTCAAGTAACTTATGCATCTTTGCCTCAGGATCAATCTGATAATTATGATGTAGTTAAGAGCTTGATTCTTAAGGCCTATGAGCTTGTTCCTGAAGCCTATAGAGTAAAATTTAGGACAACTTACAACCAAGATAAGCAATCCCATGCTGAGTATGCAAAAATCAAAGAAGATCTGCTAGAGCAGTGGTTAAATTCTAAGAATGTGGATTCTGATTTTGGTAAATTTAAGCAGATGATTTTGCTGGAGGACTTCAAGAGGTGTATTAGTAAAGATGTAAGCCTATATCTTGATGAGAAAAGAATAGATAATTTGGCTGATGCTGCAGTTTTAGCTGATGAATATGTTCTCACTCACAAGAGATATTCTAGAGAAAAAGGGAAAGCTGAGAGTAAGTACGCTGCCTCTACTCAGAGTATAGGTAACAGGAAAGAGAATAAAGATGATGTCTCTCAGGAAGTAAATACCAGCTTCACCTCTAGATTTCGGAAAAGTAAATGTACTTATTGTAGTAAGCTTGGTCATACTACGGAGAAATGTTTCAGGAGACAGCGTGATGTGAACAAAAAGGAGTCTTTAAATATTCAGTCAATTGGTCTAGTGTCCACCCTTGAGAGTTCCCATAATTCTTTAACTGAGTTAAATGAACCTGCTTTGAGGGGTAACTTAAATTCTCATGATGGAGCTCCTCTTTTGAGCAGTAACGTGGGTGACACTCTCAAGAGTTCATGTGCTAATTTCCTGTCTGATGGTTTTGTCAGTCCTCTGGACAGTAATGACAGGAAATCAGTTAAAATATATCGTGATATAGGTGCTTGCCAATCCCTTATGCTGACCAGTGTTCTAGGCTCTAATGTTAATTCCTCTGATGAAACTGTAATCTTACAAGGTGTAGGGAATAATTACTTCTCTGTCCCTCTGTGCAGAGTGAATTTAGAGTCTGGTTTTGTTAATGGCTCCGTTATGGTTGGGTTGGTTGAGACACTCCCAATGTCAGGTGTAACTTTCTTACTTGGAAATGATATTGGTGGAAGTCAAGTGTGTCCAGCTTCTCAGTTGTCTAGTGAGCCAGTGGCTGCGACCCAGGATTGTGATGTCCCTGATGTGTTCCCTGCATGTGCTGTCACTAGGGCTAAGTCTAAAGTTACTGGTGATTTAGAGGATAATGATGATGATGATGTTATCCTAGCTGACACTTTTCTTGCTAATTTGGACCACTCACCAGATGAGGCAGTACCCCGTAGTGTTGATAATTTGCCTCGTCAAGAGTTGGTTGAGTTGCAGGTTGCTGACCCTGAGTTGAAAGGTCTAGCTAACTCTGCTTACAGTGAAGAAGAGTCAGCCGGTGCTTCTACTTGTTATTATGTAAAGTCAGGAGTACTTATGAGGAAGTGGAGACCCCCAACAGCATCAGCCGACTGTGAATGGGAGGTTGTACATCAAGTTGTCATCCCTCGTGTTTGTAGGCAGGATATCATTAGAGTGGCTCATGATTCCAGTTTGGCAGGACACCTTGGAGTGAGGAAGACTGTGGCACGCATTTTGAAACACTTCTACTGGCCAGGTATCTTCAGGGATGTTTCCTGCTATTGTAAGTCTTGTCACACCTGTCAAGTTGTGGGGAAGTGTAATCAGACCGAAAAGGTTGCACCTCTAGTTCCCATTCCTCCTTTTGAGGCGCCTTTCACCCGTGTGTTGGTGGATATTGTGGGCCCTCTTCCTAAGATTTCTTCAGGATTTTCTTATGTGTTGACCCTGATTGATATGGCTACTCGTTATCCTGAAGCCATTCCACTTAGAAATATCTCAGCAAAGAACGTGGTTAAGGAAATGCTAGGGTTCTTCACAAAGTTTGGTCTGCCCAAGGAGGTACAGTCAGACCGAGGAAGTAATTTCATGTCAAATGTTTTCAAGCAGTCTCTGAAAGAGTTGGGCATCACCCAGATCACGTCTTCAGCTTACCATCCCCAGACCCAAGGAGCATTGGAGAGATATCATCAAACACTCAAATCGATGCTCAAGAAATACTGTTTGGAACATCAGAAAGACTGAGATAAAGGTCTTCCATTTGTTGTATTTGCTGCAAGAGAATCTCCAAATGAATCACTGGGCTTCTCACCTTTTGAACTACTGTTTGGCCATGAAGTAAGAGGACCCCTTAAGCTACTCAAGGAATGCTGGCTGTCGGAGGAAGATGACGTCAACCTGCTGGAGTATGTGATGAAGTTCAAAGAACAGCTGTCCACTGCTTTACAGCTGGCGAGAGAGAATTTAGGAGCTGCTCAGGAGAAGATGAAGACTTGGTATGATAAGAAGTCCAGGTTACGCTACTTTCAGCCACGAGATCAGGTTTTGATTCTGCTACCAGTGCATGGGCAACCTCTTCAAGCCAAGTTTAGTGGTCCTTATTTCGTGGAGAAGAAACTCAGTGATGTCAACTATGTCATCGCCACACCACATCGTAGAAAGAACAAGCAACTATGTCACATCAACATGCTAAAGTTATATCACAGGCGGGACGAAAATAATCCAGTCTGCACTGTAGCTGTTCCACCCGAGTCTGCAGTGAAGCTCTCCCATGCAGTATGAGCCTGAGTGATAGTTTGGGGAAGAATCCTGATATCATAAATGATCTCCAGACTAAGCTTTCTCATCTACCTCCCGAGGAAAGGCAGGAGTTTTCGGCATTACTGCAGGAGTACCCGCAAGTGTTCCATGCCACTCCAGGAAGAACCACTGTGTTGATGCATGATGTCGATGTTGGAGACACAAAGCCAATTAAACTGCCTCCTTACCGTGTGAACCCAGTGAAAGTTCCTCTCATCCAGAAGGAGCTTGGCTACCTGTTGGACCACAAGATGATTGAGCCCTGTCAGAGCGAGTGGAGTTCTCCTGTCACTCTAGTCCCTAAGCCAGGTGGGTCACAGCGGCTTTGCATTGACTACAGACGTGTTAATCAGATAACCAAAACAGACACTTACCCTCTCCCTCGTGTGGAAGATTGCATAGACAAGATCGGAAAGGCTAGGTACATAAGTTTGATTTGTTAAAGGGATACTGGCAAGTACGTATGACTGAACGTGCTAGGGATATCTCATGTTTTGTAACACTAGGAAAGACTTTTGCATGTTCTGTAATGCCATATGGTATGAAGAATGCACCAGCCACATTTCAGAAGCTCATGAATGTTGTAACAGAGGGTTTGGCAGGGTGTGTTGTTTATATTGATGATGTATTAATCTTCAGTGACAACTGGAAAGATCACCTATGCCATGTCAGTAAATTTCTTGAGCGTTTGGTTCAGGCTAATCTTGTAGCTAATTTATCAAAGTGTGAGTTTGGTCAAGCTAAAGTTCAGTACCTTGGGTACGTAATTGGTGATGGACATGTTGCACCACCAGGAGCTAAGGTTCAGGTTATAAGTGATCTTCCCAGACCTAAAAGTAGGAAAGAGCTACAAAGATTTTTGGGAATGGTAGGTTATTATAGGAGATTTGTTCTTAACTTTTCAATTCTTGTATCACCACTTACAGACCTACTGAAAAAGGGAGTTAAATTTGTCTGGACCGATAACTGTGAATCCTCTTTCAACAAACTTAAAGCTATCCTATTAAGTCAGCCAGTGCTCGCTACTCCAAATTTTGCTAAGCCTTTTAAGATGGCTGTTGATGCAAGTGATACAGGAGCTGGGGCTGTTTTGCTGCAAGAGGATGATCAGGGTATTGAACATCCTGTATCTTATTACAGTAAGAAGTTCATTCCACCTCAAAAGAACTACTCAACTATTGAGAAAAAGCTTTTGTCCTTGATTTTGGGTTTACAGCATTTTTCATTTTATTTGTGTTCTGGTTTTGACCTCATAGTCATTTATACCGATCATAACCCACTGAAATTCCTTAGTAAGTTTAAAGATAAAAATCAGAGATTGACGAGATGGAGTCTACTTCTTCAGGAGTATTCATTAGACATACAACATGTCAAGGGGAAAGAAAATGTTATTGCAGATTGCTTATCTAGACTTTAGACAGATTGTTTTAGAGTAATAAGAAATTTCCTTTGTAAATTTCTTTTTCTTTGTGGGGAGGTGTTACATAGCCTATGATTTCATCATCCTATGTGTAATTCTAACGTACAGTATGCTGCATGTTTGATCACGAGCGTGTTCTGCCTCAGTTCCCCCTTCTACCGTTATAGTAGAGTAAGTCGTCCTTTCTGTTGTTCAGAGCAGGATTTTGAGCTCTTTGTCCCCATGGCTTCATTTGCGCGTCCTTCTTACAAGTTGTATCAAGCTCTGCTGGCCCCTATATAATGAGCTCAGTCTCTGCATCATTGCCACTTAGATCTGCTCCTCATTTTGTTCACATCTCTGTCCTCCCCTGTACAGTTATTATTGTGAGTGCTCAGGAAGTCTCCAACCATCTAGCAGCTGTGGAATTTGAGTATAAGTGTTATTGCATTTAGTTCTTGTACTCTGTAGCATAAGGTTAATTCTTAGGCCTAGTAAGGTTTTTGTAATTTGTGTGAAGATTCTTTTTGTCAGTCATTTTTGATAATATTTTGTATCTGTAATAATTTATCTATTAACTGAGCATTACCCAGTGTATTTTCATTTTATCAGGGCTGACTTAGATAAATTTACTCTTGCTAATTTCGTGTTAATAGAGGCTATTGCAGTTAACCATATATTTAACCTGTTTTTTGCCATTACATTATCCTTATGAGTCCTGAATGTTTTGTTGTTAGTTTGAGCATTAAACTTTAACTTGTAATTTTACCTAACTCTTTTGTTTTGAACCTGGAACTTTACGGGACAGTAGTGATTTTTAGTATTCTCACTTAAAGTGTACATTATCTTTTTCTGTTCCGTCACAATATATATATATATATATATATATATATATATATATATATATATATATATATATATATATATATATATATGAGGGCACTTCTGACTTTGCAATTTCAGAAGCAAAGTTATAAGAAGAATGAGAATGGGACTGGAGGTTTTGGTAAACAAGGAAACCATTATAAAGGACAACGATAAGAATTATCATCTGCTTCAAAACAAACGAATTATCCATTTAGGCCAATAGTATAATTTGGGGTCTATGAAGTGTGGAGTAGACATTTATGAAAGGAGAAAGAAAGTGTAAAAATGGTATATGTGTTGCTGAAGGTAAGTGTGCGACAGTGGAGTACTGTATAGAATGTTTGGCCACAATAGTGTCTTATCTCCACCTAATTAGGGCACGTGAAGTATTGTGAGCACAGACTTCACCAGTGAAGATCAAAGGCAGCCACGGGGGCCGGCTGGAATAAATGGGCGAGGACTTTTCTTATACATAGCGATGTAACAAAGAACATGAAGGGATAAGAAAATCATGTGATGAAAATATCTTTCACACTAAACACTGTAGAACCTCTTAACGAAGGAGGCCAACGGCTATGTTTCCTTTTGTGTTGTCTGAATATGCCTTTAAATCTACATGTCTCAAACTCTAAAGAAGAAAATACAAAAATTTAAGATTAAGGCTTTAGAAGTGCAAGGTACCCTGTGGAAAAAAGAGCCCACTCCATTTCCCACTCAGCTCTTTTAGTACGTTTTTGTCACGGTTTGATCAACGTATTACACACAGCTTTAGGATTACACATTTTTTTTCCTGCCTCCATCAACTTATACCCAAAGGAAAAGTACCGATCTTTCAAACCCTCATCTGTCGCAATCCAGGCAATGCACCACACCTTTTGAACGCCATCCCCCTCTTTTTTCACTGACCTTCTGCTGCTCCTCCTTATCTCCCTGCTCACCTCCTTCTGCCAGCTCTTCCCTTCTAACCCACACTAAGAGGCAGTACAGTGCACTGTTTTATTGCACCACCTACTTCACATGCAGTGAATCCTCCACGTCAACATAGTGACCACCATCACATTATCAGATACTCCATTCCATCACAAGTACACCTCCCAAACCATTCTTCACAAGTCCTACCATATTTCTTTGCCACATCACAGGACACCATACATCACTGTTCTACCACAACACATTGTTCTGCCAAAGCACACTACACTGCGCCCCGCCAAACTGCACCACACCACGTCTACCACGCTACCCTGTCACACCACACCACACAACCTTTACAGCACTCTACTTACTACATATACAGCACAATCACCACATAAGGTACAGCAGTACCACAAACACATACTGCACCTGCATCATTCTGGCACTGCTTCTTGGCGCCTGAGACTGTCTGCCTTGTGCAAACTTTATATAATTTTCCTAGAGATGAGGGACACCGAGGCACTCCTAGTCTATTTCAGACTTTTTTTTTTTTTAACCATATCCTCTTTTGGTATTCTATCTATCTATCTATAGCCCGACGCCCTAATCCCGCAATGGGTGGCCGCAGATAAAACGCCTCCAAGTCACTCTGTCACCCACCATTTGACTCCCCTCCCCCCAACTCACCCCTCCCTCCCTCATATACCTCTCAACTTCATCCCTCCACCTCATCCTCGGTCTACCCCTCCCTCTCCCTCCCTCCACTTCACCTACATACACCCTCTTAGTCAGTCTTTCATTCTCCATCCTCTCCACATGTCCAAACCACCTCAGTGTATTTCTCCTAATCTTTTCAACCACATCCACATCTACCCCACAACGTTCCTTCACTTCTTCATTCGTCAACCTGTCCCTCCATGTCACTCCACATGCTCCTCTCAAGTAACTCATTTCCACTGCACTCACTCTTGACTTGTTCCCCTCTTGCAAGGTCCACGCCTCGCTTCCATACGTCAGGGTAGGGATCACAATACCATCATGCAGTGACTTCTTAACTTCCATACTCACCTCCCTATTTCTCATCACTGCTTTCAGTGTGCCAACAACCTTCCTTCCCTGCTGTACCCTTTCACGTACTTCATCCCCCAAAGTTCCATCCTTACTCATCACACTACCCAAGTACTTGAATGCACTCACATTCTCCATATCCTCACCATCCAACCTCACTGCACACTCTGTGACTTCATTCCTCTCAAACACCATAACTTTACTTTTGTTTACATTAACTTTCAGCTTCCTCCTCCTACACACTGTCCCAAATTCATTCACCAAACCTTGCAACTCCCATTCATCTTCACTCAACAATACTGTATCATCAGCAAACAGCAACACCGGAAGCTTCCAAATCTCACCCTCATTCATTAGGGCCACCCCCACATCCACTGCCCTACCTTGTACCTCCTTTACGACCCCATCCATATATATATTAAACAGCCATGGAGACATTACACACCCCTGTTTCAGTCCCACATTGAGATCAAAGAACTCACTCAGCTCACCATCCACTCGCACCGTAGCCCTAGCTCCCTCGTACATACTCTTCACAGCACTCAACAATTTCCCCTCCACTCCATATATTCTTAATACCTTCCACATACCTTTCCTATCTATTCTGTCATAAGCTTTCTCCAAGTCCATGAAGGCAGCGTACACTTTCCTTCCCTTCTCTAGATACTTCTCCACTAAACATCTTAGAACAAATATCTGATCTACACACCCTTTTCCCTTCCTAAATCCCCCTTGTTCTTCTCCAACTAGCTCCTCTGTCATATGCCTAACCCTATCAATGAGTATTCTACCATATATTTTACCAGTCACACTAAGAAGGCAAATACCCCTATGGTTACCACATACTTCTCTCTCCCCTTTTCCTTTGTACAGAGGAACAATTATACCTGATTTCCAGTCCTCTGGAACCCTTCCCTCTTCCCAAGCCAATCTACACAACTTCCATATCCACTCCACAACAATCTCACCCCCATACCTAAGCATTTCACCACACACTCCATCAATTCCTGGGGCCTTTCCCAGCTTAATCTTCTTCATCGCTTCCACTACTTCCGACCTACTGATCTCTTCCTCCCTCCTCTCATCTCTTCTTCTCCCAGCCATTCCCCAACCACTTATACTCACACTGCTCTCACTCTCTACATTCAACAAATCCTCAAAGTGCTCCTTCTATCTCCTCAATTTCTCTCTCTTCTCCACCAACAATCTATTATTCCTATCTTTCACTCCCCTACTATTTCCCCTTTCACACTGCCTTACTTTCTTTACCTCCTTCCAAAACAATTTCTTACTCTCCCTCCATTTCACACTCAGATTCCTCCCAAACTCTTCATCCACTTTCTTCTTACTCTCCTTCACCAGTCTCTTAACCTCCCTTCTCCTGCTCACATATACCTCTCTCTTCTCTCTCTCTTTTGGTATTACTGTTTGTATTTTTAACTTTGACTTAGTGACGTATTTTCCTCATGAAGTAAGCAAGGACAGCATCTTGAACTGTATACACTTGTGGCTCTTAATGCTGTTTAAAGGTATAATGAGATTATGGCCAAGGGCCGTAGTCTTTGATACATATATTATTACCCACTTCCTCTTAACATCTTCTCTATCGGACAGGCCAGTTGTTTATTATGTTAGTTTTCCCATTCATGTGGAACTACTGTACCTAGTAATGTTCAGTCTCACAAGTGCTTCATATTTTATACGTTCATTCTTCACACATTTTGACAGCCTCATTTTTTGTGATCTCGGATGAGTGTTGCACAAGTAGATTTTTTTTTAATAGCCAGTACCGTTTACATACATGTAATGTGCGTACTAATAACACTAATATATCTGACTGAGTAAGGTGGACGTTACAGAGCCTCCCTTCCTCAAGTCTTCGGTCAGTAATGGTTATCTGCCTTAACGGTCTTTATGCAGTTAATAGCCATGTATTTGTTTTGAAAAAAAAAAAAAGTCGGCAATTAATATTCTGATTTATAAAATATCAGTGCTTTTGCTAGCAGAACGATAAACTTACTTTTCAGAATTACTTCAGGCTTGACAACGCACGAACAAATAGATCAACAGGCTTATAAATCATGTTGTGACGAATCATGAAAACATCCAATAAACAATTTCCCTAGCTTATGACATGCAGCTGTCAGTTCATAAATCCAGGTCCCTCTTTCATATTTTAGTGTGAACCGACTGAGGTGCAGAGATCCTGCTAAAAAGTCTCGTCATCATAAATGTCTACTGATCATACAATTTCTTTTTCAGAATAGCACTCCCACCCCTCATATATATATATATATATATATGCTTGTCTGTCTGTCTTCTATATAAATCGAGGGGGATGTATATAGATCTCTCTAATCAGCTCTAACTGGCATAACTTTTTACAACGAATTCAATTGTGTAATTACAGTCGCTAAAGTGACGCAGTATTGGCCATGATTAGAAATAACTAAAACTATAATTAAATCGGTATGTTGGAGTACCCACTTCCTGTTGAGGTTTTACTTCTACAGCATTATCATTTTTAGCTACAGCGGGTCGGATGGGTGGACGAATTGGTGGAGTGGCACGGCGGGTGGGACTGATGGGCAGGTTGGTGAGTAGGTGGGTTGGTGAGTGTAGCGGGAAAATGGGTACATGGTAGGAATAGGTCCATGAGGAATAACTTCCTTCAGGATGTTAGCCCAGGAAGGATCATTATTTCAACATTTAAAATGGGACCCCATGGGTCTGCTCCCACAGGGGGAGTGGCCATTAAGGGCCTAAGACATCGTCGGTATGTGCAGTCATAGGATTTAATCCTGGCGACGGCGAGTAGCCCTGCTAGTGCATTAAAAATCGCTAAGAGATAAGGCATGGCGAAACCTACAGTGAACCTAGAATACAGCTCAAGCAAGGCGAAGGGACATCACCACACGCAATAGGTTAAAGCCAGTGGAAGGAGGAGGAGGAGGAAGAGGAGGAGGAGGAGGAGGAGGAGAGAGAGAGAGAGAGAGAGAGAGAGCGCTGAATACACCCAAGGATCGTGGCTTGATGGGATGAGTCCTAGCAACACAGGCTGTAGCTGCTGGCCTCTGGGGAAATAGAAATGAGACTCCATCCTGGACTTGACTAGTGTTGTGTTCATGTAAGCACTCTCCTGCTTCGTTTCATGGCACACCACAGGGAGGTATGTTAATTTTTCAATTAATGTCTCCCCGTATGTGTGTGTGTGTGTGTGTGTGTGTGTGTGTGTGTGTGTGTGTGTGTGTGTGTGTGTGTGTGTGAACACAGGTGAAAAAAGAATGTATTTTTGTTCCGCTTGGCAATTTGAAAAGATTCATAATAAGTTGATTTCCTCTTCGGAATAGAACACATCCTTTTTATGTTTCTTCCCGGAATCATGCTAAGTCTATTCTTCGCTCTGCTAAAAATAATTTCACCCGTAGTAAATGCTCTCAACTCTCCAACTCAAATTCATATTCTACACTTACAGTGTATGAAAGTTTGGAACGATATTCTCGGACTGGGATATTCGATCCTCTAATACGGGATCCTTGACTTGTATAGGCAGAGGACTATGAGGCAGTAAACCTTGAGAAAATTGACATTTGTGGTTTCATGTAAAAAAAAAAAAAAAAAAAAGCCCAGTTTTAATAAGCTCTTAGCTGCTGAACGGAGAGAAGATTATGTCCCAGGCAGTGCAAGGAAGATTATTATAGAACGACCCACAGTATATTTTACCCATGTAACATTCAAAAGATGTGAAGAAAAGAGAATTTCCAGGTATGATTGAACATGCTGTCCTCGTAAGTGCTTACAATATTTTCACCACAAATACGCTGATAATCACATTTCACTGGTGTCAGTATCATGATATATTTTGCCATCACCTCCAGAACTAACACGCATGTCTTGAAAGTAGTTAATACTTACATTAAAATAGCGCAAAGATGTAGACAAGCCCCGATTTATAGACGATTATTTCTGTGAACATGATAGAACATAATAATACTTCCTGTGTGTTGCTGACTACATTACATATAGGCTAATTACATCTAACAATCACAGTCTTTTCATAAATTACCGTCAGAAGTTACAGCGTTTCTTAACATTTTCCGACCCCAGTACCCCCCTGTGATAAGGTCTCAGTCCAGCACCCCTTTACATCTGGTTACTGGGACTACAGTTGCTACACTACTGCAGGGTTAAAGTAAAGCGAAGTTCTGCCTAACAGTTTATTTTATACATTCTCAAAAAAAAAAAAAAATCAAGGATGCGAATACTAGGCAAAACAATTAAGAAAAAAAAAAAAGCAACATTTTCCAGCACCCCCTTAAATTGATTTCAGCATCCCCGGGGTGCTAGCACCTCAGGTTAAGAAACGCTGAGTTAGAGGCTTGCTTACACTTTCTCGCTGTCAGTTTTTATAAGACCATAGCACCACGTTACTGCCAGCCAAACTAAGATAACCGGGATAAAAACAGAAACACTGACAGTACCAAGGGCGAGAGGAGCAATATCCGTGATACTTACCAGGACACCGACCGCAACACTCGGTAATGGCAAAAACATAGCAAAAATATTCCCGAGTACTGTGTGTGTGTGTGTGTGTGTGTGTGTGTGTGTGTGTGTGTGGACGCTTAATTCGTATATTCATAGGAACAGAGCCGAGGATAAATATTCATTTAGAGTGTACCTTGATTCCACAGTACGAGTACTCTGATATAATGAAGTGCAAGAATTATACCTATGTATGGAAATGTTATTTAATAGGGTGCTACCGTTTGGCCTCATTATTACTCATGCATACACAGTGGGTTGAGGGAAAAAGAAAGGACGGGGAACGTTCACAGAGCCAGTTGATATTTTGTTAGAGTCATTAGTGTATGCGGTTTAAGAACCTCATTAGCAGAACACCAGAAGTGTGGACTGGAAACAATAACTCCTTTCACTGTCGATATTTTTCTCCGTAACTGTGGGCTTGGAGTCTGGCCAGTGAAACAAGTTGCAGTTATTGATGTGAGTACGACAGTGGAATGTAAACAGACGAAGGAGGCAGTGAAACTGTGAATAGATATGGAGTGGGAGTGGGTAAGAGTAAGATTAAAGGTCATGTCTAGCAAGAAATATTGTATATGCAGGATATGTACTTACCTGTCATTCAACCTATTCTCCCTAATCAGGAGCGTAGGACCCCGGGTCTAGGCTGAACTTGAATAAGGAAAGCAAGGATGAACTGCTTTTATTTTAAGAACAATCATTAAAATGTCAAAGTTACAGAGGGAAGGCCAAGAGTTCGACACTAAAGCTAAATATTTTTTTTCAGTACCTAATCCAGTGTTTCCCCATAAGGAGCTAGGAGTTATTTGTACTGGACAGATTTGGAGGAAGGACTGACTGTGATATGTAGGGAGGGTAATGAGTAAGGTAGTCCGGACACGATGGTTAACAGGTTGTATGCAGAAACGAATGGTTGTGATAACATCGAGCGGTGGAAGCAGGGCTCCCAACATATCAATAGGTCAGGGCGTGTGGATCTATAAAGAAGGAAAAACGTCATCAAATGACGGCCACTCAGCTGTCAGACCTGCAAGGAAGGGTGTTTTAACGGCACGTTGTTATCGCAGCTGGTCGTTTCCTCATAAAATACGTTGTGGGATTCAGAGTGCTAAAGCCACTTCATGTTAACTTACGCTGCAGCAGCAGACAGATTCATCCAGGCCAGTCAGACTTTTGGATACATTTTGATTTCCACTCGTCCACGTTCACCAAGCGATAATTTGGGGGACCTAAGTGCACCGCCCGCCCCTGTTCACCGAGTAGTACGTTTGGTGACCTATGTGTAAAGTTAGACTATTTCATGTCGTATTTTAAGGGGACGATTTTAACATGGTAAAACTTGAACACCTGAGTTACTGACCCTCGTGCCGAAATCGCATCTATTTCATCATAGTTATATCATTCCAGGTCATTTTGTGATCATTAGGTTCATTCCTGTCCAACTTATGCCCATTCAAGTCCATTTAGGTTCACTAAGGTCGGTCCCATCCACTCAGGCTGTCAGGTCAGCTTATGTCGGTTCATGGTCATTTAGACCCAAACTAGGCCAAATTAGGTCTAAACTTTCGCCGCACTGACTTCCCTCTTCCTGTTGCTTCCCTTCAACCTCCACTTCTCTCTCTCTCTTTCTCTCTCTCTCTCTCTCTGGGAGGGAGAGTGAGTGGGTGTGTCTCTCTCAGTGTCAATGTGCGTGTGTAAGTGATAATTATGTACGAGTATGTGCATGAGAGTGATCCCGTACAATATATTCGTGTGTATGTCCGTGACGAGAATACAGCAAGAGGTCAAGCTACTGTTTCCTCATCACTCGCTCATTTCCTCCTTCCCTTCCCTGCCCCTAATTCCTCTTCCCTATACCTTGTCTTTCTCACCTTCCTTATCGATTGTTTCCTTTCCCTCCCTCCCCTCCTGTTCATCGCTCCCTTTCTTTCCTTACACCCCTACGTGTGATGATTCCAGTCCTTCCTCAACCAGCTCCTTTCCTTCCTTCCTTTGTCCTCATTCTTCTTCCTCTCCTTCGTATTCCGTTTCCTCGTTCCCCTCCTTTTCCCGCCTTCTTATTTCTTTTTTTCCTCAGCTTTATCATCGACGTGTGTTCTTCCCACTGATCCCTTTCCCATCCTCTTTTTTTCTATTTTGTGCTCAGTTTCCTGTTTTTTCTTCCTATCTCCACCTTTCTGTTACCTTAATATAACCTTCTTTTTCTCTGGTATATGTTTTTCTTCCTTTCTCTTCCTCATTTCTGCCCTTTTCCCTTTCTCCCTTCTTTGTTTTCCTTCTACTTATGTTATTTTTAAAGCAGCCGTTATATATATTTGTTCTGCATGTTTATATTGTTAGATCTACTTTAGTTTTTTTCCACTACTATTTTTACTCATATGTATCATAAATTTTTAATCTGTTGTTCCTTGGTAACTTAGAGTGCAAGATGACAAGGCGTAAATGAGGAAAGTCATGGGATAAAGTCAAACTAAAATGAATAAAAGTAATACCGGAAGCAATACTAGAAAAACTGATAAGATTAAAAAATATATAACGTTCAAGTTAAACCTGAGCTAAAAATTGTTATCTATTATTTTTATGAATTTGTCTTCCCTCTTTCAGTCAACCCCCTGCGTCTCAGCTGTGCCTTTCTCTTCTTTAGCAGTTCTCATACTTTTTGCTCCTACCTAGGTCTTTCTCTCACTTCTTATCTATTTTTTTATCTGTGTCCTCTTTTCTTTTTCCTTACCTTCTTGTCCCCTCTCCTACATTCAATATTCCTCCTTACCGACATCTTGCCTTGACCTTCGGCTCTCTCTTCCTCCATTTTTGCCTCCTCCTTCACCTCCTCGTCTCCTCTTCCTCCTCCCTTACGCTTCCCCTTTCCTTCATCACATCTTGCTTTCTTTTCTTTTTTTTTTTGTCTTCACCATAGTCTCTCCTTTCCTCCTCTCACCATTTTGCTTACCCTGACCCATAACCTCTTTATCTTCCCCTGTAGTACGACCTTTCTTTACCTACTCTTTCATATTCTCCCTTTCGTCTCCTTTGTCCTGAGTTCCTTTTTCCCTTTTCTTCTACCTGTGTTCTCCATAATCCCTCTCTTCCTGCTCTCCCCCCCCCCCCGCGTACTTGTCTTCCCCACCCTTGCTTTGTCTCTGCCCTACTTCCCCCCATCCCTACTCCCCTCTTGCTTCTCTCCTCTACCCTTGGCCCCCTCTTGCCTCTCTCACCCATCCCTTCTCTCTGCCTGCCACCCACTCACATCCCTCCTCCCCGTCCGGCTACCTCCACCACGCATCCACCTGTCTGTCTTGCCCAGCTCCTCGGAAGCTCTCAGACAGGACAGGAATCAGGAGTGTATGACATGGCCTCGATTACCAGTATTGACCCCGCCGCCTCAGTGGAGAACTCTAGGTGCACGGATTAAGGCTCTGTGGTGAGAATTGTGGTCAAATTAACAATGAAGCTGCAGACACTACAGTGTGTAATTCCACATCATATAGCGCTAAGCAAGCATTACACAATGAGGCACCTGGACCGTAACCTTAGGGAACTTGTGTCCAAGACAGACGAAGCTGAGAGGGGACGCGCATGTGATTCAGTGCACGAGCCCTTAGTAACAGCCGGGCTGCGTCTCCTGCGAGACATACAGTTACTGCCAAATAGTCGAAGGGTTTCCAGGTATCTCAATGCTCAGTGAGCATTTTGATGACGTACTTTCTCGCTTATTCGTGTAACCTCCAGAATATTTTATTTAAGATAGTGGACAGCCCTTGTAGTGAAGCGATTAATGTAGACTATGTCTAACTCCTCCAGTTTGGAAGCCTCTTCCAAAACCTAATTCCATTGTCTGGTTGCAGCAAGAATAATAAGAAAATACGCCATTGGATTCAAGGAATTAGCGCTTTGACGGCTAGAATTTCTCTCGACTGAAGAAAATCGTCAGGTATAAACATAAATGAAAGTATCTGGGCGCATCAGTGGCAGGGAAAGGGTGAATAAAAATATTTTTGTCAG
>NC_136976.1:25409937-25467437 GCF_032717465.1 Coenobita brevimanus | reverse complement strand
ACTCCATCCCTCCACCTCATCCTCCGTCTACCCCTCCCTCTCCCTCCCTCCACCTCACCTACATACACCCTCTTAGTCAGTCTTTCATTCTCCATTCTCTTCACATGTCCAAACCACCTCAGTGCATTTCTCCTAATCTTCTCAACCACATCCACATCCACCCCACAACGATCCTTCACTTCTTTACTTGTCAACCTGTCTCTCCACGTCACTCCACATACTCCTCTCAAGTAACTCATTTCCACTGCTCTCACTCTTGACAAATGAATAAAAAAATATAATCCATACACCAGGTTACTGGTGTCCTCTGTTCATAAAATATCTGTAACAGTTAGACTTGAACAACTGTGGATTGAAGTTTGGAGGGAAACAACTCTGGGGAAGCGAGTTCCAGAGAGATGCAGTTCGGAGAATAAAAGAATTCTGATAGGCAGAAGTTCTGCAGTATGGCTGAGTGCCATTTCAGTCATGAGCAACACCAGATGCCAGTGTAGCACGAGGGCAGACATGGAGAGGTGGCACCATGGCCGCAACTTCGTCTGAGCATTTGACATAAAAATATCTATAAAATAATGCAAGGGAGGCAACATTCCTTCTTACTCTTAGGGGAGGTAGTTTATTTGTAATGTCAGGTTGTTAATAATTCTAACAGCTTTGTTCTGAATTTGTCTAGTTGTTTTAATGCAACCTCTCCACATACGTTCCACAAGGATGAGCAATATTCAAGCTGAGAGCGCACATGACTCTTATAAATTATTGCTAACTGCTCGTCAGTGAAGAAGTTACGGACTCTGTACAATAATCCAAGTTTCTCTGAGGCGGTTTTAGCAAGTGATCTAACATGAGAGGTCCAGCTGAGGGTATTGTTAAATGAGGCGCCGAGAATTTCAATACTCTTGGAGATTTGAATATTAGTAGCACTGAAGGTAATATACGATTCTGGCAATATCTGTCTATTAGTAAATTGCATGTATTTAGTTTTACTAGCATTAAATGAGCCAAGGTTGTTTTGTCCCCATTCACTGATCATAGATAGGTAACACAAATAAAACAGAAAATGCGTGCTTTGGAGTTGAGAGCTAAGCCCTTATTTATGATGACAATTTTTGCCTGACCCTCACTGGGTCTGAGCCTAGAAACGCTTTTGTCATTGCATTACTGAGCTGCTGTATTAGTGAGGCACCGATTATTTTACTTCAGCCATCCTGGTGCCAGGCACGTCAAAGTTAGGTGCCGCAAGCTGTGAAATTTTGATCATCTGGTGGCTAACTACTGGGAAAGTGTAAAGGAGGTTCACATCCGATGGGTTATTTTTGAAAGGGGGCTGGTGTCCCTCATTTTTGTTCTAGAGTCCGCTGTTCTCGAAATAGTGGAGTGTTATCTAACCTTTCACTCAAGTTATTTTCGAGAAGTTTGGAATGATCTAAGTTTGAATTTTGGTCGGATCAGTCTGCCATGGGATTGCAGGTAAATATTAATTAAAAGACTTTGCTGGAACAGTTGTTGGGGTTAGATGGATAGACTGACTGATAGAGAGGGAGATGGATGGATGAATGAAAAACAAATAATACGGCAATAGGAGAATGGATGCAAGTACGCATAGATAATAGACGGATTAGTGGGTAACAGTAAATATAGATAGGTGAGTGGATGGACAGCTGGATGAAGATAATAGAGAAATCGGTGGATGAAAGAACACATAGCTAGATACATGGATATACTGTAGTAGTGGTGGCGTCCGGCAACTCCCTTTACGCACTGCATTGTCAAATGTCTCCAGATTTTCTTTTCTGCCTTTAACTGGAAGATCAAAGAACATACTGTTTGCCAGATGACCGGGAGTCTGAAGGATAGGTGAGAAGATCTCCAGTAGAGCATCCCTGATGGAACATATACTGACGATCAAAAAGAAGGTTGTGATAGGAAAGTTGCTTTAATTTTTTTCTATTAAGAATAGACTCCAAAACTTTTTGAGACACACGATGTTAAAGCAACTGGACGATAGTTAGAGGTTGGGAATGGTCACCTTTCTTTGGGACTGGCTGAATGAGAGCAAACTTCCAGCAAGAAGGAAAAGTACAAGTTGACAGACAAAGGCGAAAGGGTTTACCTAGGCAGTGTGTAAGCACAGAAGCACAGTTCTTAGGACAACAGGAAGGACTCTATCAGGCCCATATGCCTTGTTAGTATTGAGACTAGTGATGGCAAAAAATACATCAGCTGAAGAAATTTAAATGTCAGCCATGAGGAAGTCAGAGGGGGGAAGTGATGGAGGAACAGCACCGGAATCGTCTAAGGTGGAATTGGAGGAGAAAGTCTGAGCAAAGCGATCTGCTTTATCAGTAGGAGAAATAGCTACAGAGCCATCAGAGAAGAAAAGACGAGGGAAAGATGATGAAGTTAAGTTGTTAGAAAGATTTTTGGCAAGGTTCCAGAAGGAGTGGGAAGAATTCGAGTTGGAGAGTTGAGAGCATTTAGTACGAATGAAAATATTTTTAGCAGAGTGAAGACCAGACTTAGCACGATTCCGGGCAGAAACGTATAAAAGATGTGATTCAGGGGTGGGTTGGCTCTGGTACCTTTTATAGGCCCTGTCCTTGTTGCAGACAGCATTAGAGCAAGCGTAATTAAACCAAGGCTTTCTGGCATTAGCCAAAGGATATGAGAAGGGAATGTATGTTTCCATGCCCGAGAGAATAACCTCCGTTATGTGCAAGGCACAATCAGATGGCTCCCGGCCATGGAAGCAATAATCATTCCAGGGAAAATCAAAGAAGTACTGCCTGAGGGCCTCCCAATCCTCAGCTCCAAAGTGCCACAGTCGACGTTTCTTTGGAGGGTCCACAGGCTGTACCTGAGCAATAGGACAGTTTAAGGTAATAAGGTTGTGATCGCAGGAGCCCAACAGAGAGGAAAGATTAACAGTGTATGCAGAAGGATTAGTTGTAAGGAAGAGGTCAAGTATGTTGGAGCTCTCTCCAAGGCGGTCAGGGATACGGGTAGGGTGCTGTACAAGCTGCTCTAGGTCATTAAGGATAGAAAAGATGTAGGCTTGTTCTCCAGGTGGATCAGTGAAAGGAGAGGAGAGCCAAAGATGGGGGTGAACATTGAAATCCCCTAGAATGAAGATTTCAGGGAAAGGAGAAATGGATAGAATGTGTTCCATTTTAGAAGTAAGACAGTCGAAGAATTTTTGATAATGAGTAGAATAAGGGGGTAAGTAAACAGTGCAGATATATTCAGTTAGAGAATGACAGGAAAGCCGAAGCCAAAGAGTAGAAGATTCAGAAGAATCAAATTCAGGAAAACGAGAGCAAGATAAGTCGTTGCGTACATATTCACAACAGTCACCTTTGGCTTTGAAATTATTATAAAGTAGGAGAATACAGAAAAGGGTATGCTATCAGTTGCCTCAGACAGCTGAGTCTCATTTAAGAAGAGGTGAGGTTTAGAGGGGGAGAGGTGGTGCTCAACAGAAAGTTAGAGGGAGGGCTGCGAATGTTGCAGAAATGAAGAAGTGAGTCAGACAGTGGTTCCAGGCAGCTCGTTGAGTCGTCACCGGGAGAGGGGAGGGTGGTGAGGGCATTTATGGTCCCCCCTTCCCTGGGGACTCCGAGGCTTGGTTATTGAACGCCAATTTTCTTTTTTTAATTTTTTAAAGGAAATGTAGTGTGTACTGTGCATGTAATTTGGTGTTGACAGTTAGAGAAACTTGTATTGGAGAGCATGCAGGCCTACTCTCTGTGTTACTGAAACACTGAAAAAGTTCAGCAAAGGGGAATGGTCAGGAACTAGTCCCGAGGGCTAATGAAACGGGAGCTCCAGCTCTCCCTGTCATCAGCTTTCCATCCACCTTGGGAATACTGCTCTGCTCGACTAGTGCTACAGTCTACTCCTCTAAAATGATTATAGTGCTGACAAACCGAAAACCACAAATAATGTCGTAATGCATCAGAAGCAAAAACAGTGACGGGTACACACCAATCCTGCATTTGGAGAACTATGAAAGTATGATAATCTAAAAGGTAAAGGGTAGTAGCCTATATTTCCAGGCTCATTTCCTCTTCACCTACTCCTTTTATCCACGACAGAAATCTATCTATCTATAACCAGACGCCCTAATCCCGTAAGAGGTGGCCACAAACAAATCGTCTCCATGTCGCCCTGTCCCCCGCCATTTCACTACCCTGCTCGCAGCTCACATCCCCCTCTCTCTCACATACCTCGCCACTCCATCCCTCCATCTCATTGTTGGCCTCCCCATCCCTCTCCCCCGCTCCACCTCATTCACTACACTCTCCTCGTCAATCTCTCACTCTCAATCCTCTCCATATGGCCAAACAACCTCGGAGTGGTTCTACTAACGTTTCCTCTCCCATCCACGACAAAAATAAATATGTAAATAAGCAAATGAGCCCGACAAAAGTAGCGATAGAAACAAGCTTACAAAAAAATCACACCGTTGCATACAAAGGCACAAGCACAAACACACAGACATACAAATACACTTATGCACAAACACTCACGGCAGCACACATACCCCGAAAACATTTCCCCACCAACACATCCCGCACCCACACATCCCCGCATCCCCCCAAACACATATTGAAAAACAAAGTATCAAAACTGCAAGTTTTATCCAATGTTCAACTGTAATTCGAATGTCTAATTCAAAGAGGCGACCTTGAACATCCTCTGGAATTTTCAGCCATTATAACTGGTTATTCGGCGAACCCCCCCCCACCCCCCCCAAAAAAAAAGCATTTGTTCTTTCAAATTTTTTTTTAACTGATGGAGAATTTCATTTATGGCGCTCTCATGGTCGAAGCTGTTCTAGTAGTTCATATAAGGCACTGTCGGGCGATTTCACTCAGCTGACTGTGAATCACCGGTGTCATAAGTACTGTGTACATTAATCCACTCATGGTCAGGATAACAATATTAAATCTACTCTAGAGGAAGAGATACTATTTTATTCGTCTGGAAGAGAGTCATGGGGACCCGAGATTACCCTGTCATTGCTGAGTTTTATTCAGCGTTTCCCCAAACACGGTTCTTCAGGAATTACACACAGTGGTAACAACAAGGATCTTTTATGTTAGCAAAACCGCTGCCGTTCGTGTCTGCTGGAAGGAAGTCAACTAGGTCCGTTGCATTTATCATTAACTATTCTTGTTATCACTTTTGTCTTTGGTGCCCTAGGGCCTGGACGGTTTAAGCTGCTTGTTACTACCACTATGTGTTATTCCTGAAGCCTGAATGGCGAGACGTTGAATAAAATCGGTCCCCTTTCAACACTTGGTGTATACGTAGTCAAAGATAATGCTAAATATACTGGCATCTATAATATACTATTCAGACCAATTCTAGACAGTTATATTCAACCAAGAGTGACTCATTGGAGCTAGAGTGTTAGCACTGTTAATCCTTCATGGTTTGAACAACTAGTGTTCTTTTCCAGCTAGAATTAGACAAAGTTATTCAGCTAAGACTGTACAGTATCATAAGAACCTGGGATTTAGAACAAATTTATCATCTATACATATTGACACGTGAATCACGACTATATCAGTCATTTTGTGTCCCATATTCGTTGTTTATTAAATTCCTTGCAATACTTATGTACTTTTAATTTTTCTTTAACTCCTTCAGTCCAAAGACGTCGATATGATATTCTGGCTTTTACCCATCGTTTTAATTTAGGTTTAAGAACATCCTGATAGAGGAGTTCATTAACATCATCATCAGCCATTAGAAGTCCACAGCTGAACAAAGGTCTCCCCCAATTTTCTCCACGAATTCCATGACTGGGGTAATCTCACCCAAGTTTTGCAAGCAAACTTCTCAATCTCATCTCGCCACCTCCTGTCTGGCCTTTTTCTGCTACGCTTGCAATCTCTTGGAGTCCAGTCAGCCTCTTGCTCCATCAGTTATCCCTTCTTCTTGCTACATGACCTACCCGCCTCTATTTCTGTCTTTGACTTTAGTCTGCTATCTCACCCAAGTTGATCTCTTCCTGTTTCTCAAAAGTATTCCCAACATTGACATTTCCACTGCCCTTTGAGAACAGATTACTTTGTTTTCCACTGATTTTATTTTACAGGTCCCACAACCATATGTCAAAGCTGGGATTATTAATTCGTTATACAGTATACTTTTCGTTTCATACAGACTGGCAAGTTACTTTTCACGATGTCTCTATTTTTCCGAAAGCTTTCATCCAGTTGTAATGCGTCTTTATATTTTGTTTTAATGGCCTTTCTTTAGTTTCAGTACTTGCACCAACTAACTGTACTTCTCAATTTCTTTTTAGAAAATTCGTCATTTATTTTGATGACGCTCTTTGGCGTATTTGGATTAAACACTTTTACTATAGCTCATCTATAGTCCTACTTTGTGACTGTCTCTAGTAAGACCAATTAACATTTCTTGCAATGCTTCTCTTGTTTTTGAGACTAGGACAATGTCATCTGCAGACCTTAAATGGCGTAGGTTTTCTCCATCTATGTTTACTCCTTTGCTCTCCAGTTCTAGTTCTCTGAAAATTCTTTCAAGGCATGCTATTTTGGTGAAACTGTATCTCCCTGACGCACGCTTTTCTCAGCCTTAATTATTTTTTAGTCTTTATGTAAATTGACTGTAGCAGTTCCCTCTCCGGATATGTTTTCGGCCAGCTTTACAACGTTCTCACAGACTCCTTGTTCAAGCAATGAATTTATAATTGCTATGTGCTTCACTGAGTCGAAAGCCTTTTCGTTATCGACAAAACCTAAACACAGTGGTTTATTGTATACCGTAGTTTTCTCAGTTAGCTGATTCATTGTGTGCAGATGATCAGTAGTGGAATACCTGCTTCAGAATCGTGCCTGCTCACGAGGTTAGATTTTGTCCATATGTGTTGTTATTCTGTTCGTAAAGACTTAAGTGATGAGTTTCTAAGTAAATGATAATAAGCTAACAGATTGATAGTTACTAAGATCTTTTGAGTAGCCTTACTTGTAAAGCAAAATAACTATTGCATTATTCCAGGTTATGGGAATTTTCTTATTCTTATTACATTGAATAAACAAGTGGGCTACTCTGTTTTGAACTTCTGCATCTGTATCTATCAGTAAATCAACTGTTGTTTCATATTCTCCTGGGGATTTCCTTTTTTTCATACTTTTAAGAGAGAAATTTACATCATCTGGTGTTACTTCTGGTCTTTTACTTGTGTCAACTGAAAAGTTACCGAAGGCTGTGTCTGTCCTCTCCTGGTCGAAATGGGTATCAGCGCATTAAATTGTCTGCAGAGAGCACAAACAAGCAGAAAAACGAGAAAGCACTCGGAGAACGCAAGTCTCCGTCAATGCCAATTTATGATTTATAAACAAACCTCCGTCCATCGTCTGTGGTGGAGATAGTTGATTCAGATCTTAGTCTACTCTCGTTACATAATTTCAGAGAATGCGTGCCTGCCCCTAAGCCAACAGAATTTATTACTTTTTCCTGTATTCAGGTCTAGATCGACCTCAAAATCGAATAAGCTCCTTGATCCAGTGCCCGGCTTTCCCCCTGAGTCAAGTAAAATCCAGTTGTAGCTTTTCTGAGATACAATGAAAACAAACAGACACAGACAGACCGACACAGGCGAATACACATAACCTTCTCCCACTTCGTTTGCAGAGGTAGTAACCCATCAAACTTACAACCTAACATCTTATTTCCTGGTAAATATCTAATCATCCATCCATCCATTTATCCATTCCCCCATCTATCTTTATATCCACCCAAACGAGTACTGACAGCCATTTTAATATATAGTTGTATAAGCGTCAGTTCCTGTTATCATATCATTGTGCCATCATCTCTTCTTTTTTTTATTCCAGCTAACGCCAAACGGTTTTATTCAGCTACTCAGTCAAAAAGTATGAAAGAGTTAAATGTGGTGCCATGTGGGATGGGATATTGGAAATGATTTCGTGGGCGCGCTTGCGTGCGTGCGTGGGTGCGTCTGTGTGTGTGTGTGTGTGTGTGTGTGTGTGTGTGTGTATGTGTGTGTGTGTGTGTGTGTGTGTGTGTGTGTGAAAGAGAGAGAGAGAGAGAGAGAGAGAGAGAGAGTGTGTGTGTGTGTGTGTGTGTGTGTGTGTGTTTTCACTTACACCTGAGGACAAACACGTTTCACTGACTCGCAAGTATTTAATTAAAAAGACGTAATCCTTGTCATATATTGCTCCCTTAGTAGTGAAAATTATTTCTTGTACCCGGTATGCCTTGTTGGTAATGTCATAGTAAGTAATGTTAAAAACGTATCTTACCAAGCATGTAAAATAATTATATCATCACTTCTGCTACTTAATGCTCCACGACTGTCAATTTCGCCTCATTCTACTACCATCTGCACTTCCTCCTCCACTTCCTTCTACTCCCTTCCATCTACTTTTTCTAGTTTTTTTATTAAGCTCATTATTATGAGGCGGTGTTTATTTTGTTGAATAAATTCATCTGACTTGGAAAAACATAGGGCAAAACCGCGAGTTTTACTGGTGGTGGGCAATATGTAAAAAAATTTTGCACTCAGGTCCTTGTCAACTTATTTAGGCATTTGGTGGTAGCAAAAGAATGAAACAGGACAGAAGGCATTGTAGCGAAGGGAAGGACGCTGTTTCATTTCGTGTCTGTTAGTCTTACTTCCTGACGATTTGGCCTGTTGCTTTTTTGCTTCTTTATACTCTCATCCCTCTCACGTTCTTCTCCCCTCATACCATTTTCTGTCCTCTAACCATGAACTTTTATTTAACTATTATTTTTCTCTCTCACCTGCTTCCTTTCACCTTCTTCCCCCTTACCATCCTCATCCTGCTTACAATCTCCTTTTCTTTTATTACCCGCCTTCGCACAATCTTCCCTCGCTTTTTCTACTTCCCTAACACCATCTACTTCGTTCTCACCATCTTCTTCACTTTTACCACACTCTCCTCTTACCACCTTCTCCCCTTTCATTCTCTTCTTCCTTTTCACCCTCTTCATCCCTCTCACCCTCAGCTTTGCACTCACCCTATTCCTCCATGCCACACCGCCCTGGCACCATAACCTCTCCTCCTGTACCATCAAAAGTTCCCCGACATCGTGTAAACAACTTTCTTATTGCCTCTTACTCAGAGTTATTGCTAATTAACTTCACTTTTGGCCATTCTCCTGGAGCTATTTCTCGGTGTGTGTGTATGGTCGTGGGGCGTGTTGAGAAGGGAGCAGGTGTATGTGAAACTCTTAGGTATGAATGACGTTAGTGTGTATAAAGCACAGAAGTGAAGAGGGCAATTGGGAGGGAAATGGCCATGTTGAGAGGGGGATTAAAGGGAGGCAGAAGAGCGAAAGGGTCGAAATGGAAGGGGAGGAGGATGAGGGAAGGGGCTGGGCGGGGAAGGATGGAAGAAAGGAGGGAAAGTTCAGAGAGGTAGAGGGGAGGCATATGATAGGCTGTGGAAGGGGAGATAAGATGAAGAGGGGAAAGAGTCATATTGAGGGAGAAGTTGCACTACCTGGGGAGAAAATTACCAATACAGACGGTCAATTCTCCAGACAAGTTTCTCACCGAAGGACTAATATTTGATTATCAAGGAAGAGGGAGGGAGGGAAGGAGTGAGGAAGAAGGAGGTGGAGGGGGATGTAAAGGAAGAGAGGGATAGGAGGAGGAAAGGAAGTAAGGGGAAGGAGAGAGAGAGAGGGGGAGGGAAAGAAGTAGGGGGAGGGAGACAGGGAAGGGAGTACGAGTAGAAGAAGAAAGGGAGGGAAGTAAGGGGGTAAAGGGAGGTAGGGAAGTATGAGCAGAAAGGGAGGGACGGGGGGAGAGAAAGGGAAGGAAGTAGGTAGCGAGAGGAAGGGAGGGATGTAGGGGAAGATGAAGGTAGGGATGTTGGGGGTGAGGTGAAGGGAGGGAAGTAGGGGGAGAGAGAGTGAGGGAAGTAGGTTGAGAAAGGGAAAGGTAGAAGTATGGGGAGAGAGGAAGGAGAGAAGTAGAGGGAGGGAGGGAGGGAAGGAAGGAAGGAACTGGAAGAAGAGAGGAGGGGGAGGAAAGGAAGTTGAGGGAGAAGGAAAGGGAGGGAAGCAGGGGAAGGAAAGGAGGAAAGGGAAGGTAAATGGAAGTAGGAATAGGAGGGAGGAAAGGAGGGGATGAAACAATAGGAGGAAAATAAAAGAGGGAGACAGATGAACAGAAAGAGGAGCGGGAGGACGTTGGGGGAGAGGATAAGAAAAGTAGAGGGGAAGAGAGACGGAGGTAAATATGGAAAGAACGAATGAGTGACCGAGATTAGGATGAAGATTTGAGAAATGTACAGAAAGAGGGGAAAAGGAAGGTAGGAGGGGAAAAAGCTAAAAAGAGAAACAAGAAACACATGACCGTGAAATGAAAAGGGAAAGGATGAGAAAACAGGAGTTAAAGACGAAGAAGAAGAAAGGAAGGAAGAGAAGGGCTAAAGGAGAGAGGGAAAGAGAGAAGAAAACTAACGAGGGTCAATGAGGCAGACAATCATTTTTTGTTAGCTAACTCATAATCTTAACCCAGAATATGACATGAAACAACTTATTTAACAATTCAGCTCCCTAACTGAGTTGGAAGGATGGAGGAGAGAAACGATGTAACACTCACATAAAGTGGGAGGAAGTAGAGGAATGAAGCACAAGGGAAAGAGGAGAAAGAAAAAGAAAGAATATAGGACGAGGAAAAACGATGTTACTTGAAAGGGAAGAATGATGAAGCTGAAAAGTGAAAAGAAAATTCTAAAGCAAAACCCTAGTAACGATTACAGGAAAGGTTTAACTCTCTCATGATCGGGACCCCTGAAGGTACTCGTATTCTATTCAAGGTACACCAGACGAATTTCTCCGCTGTGAGGTAGTCCTATGAGCCAGTGTATGTAAAAACGGGTACCTTTAACTCTCTTAAGGCCCGGATATCTCTATTACTCTATTCCAGCCAACGGGAAATTATTTTATTAAAACTAAAGGGAGTCATAGAAGCAAGAAGACAGTCTTCAAGGAAAGACAAAAAGAGGTCGGAGCGGACAAAACGAAAATGAAAGAATGAGCATGAGAAGAAAGGATACACGAAGAAGAAAATATGAAATTCTAATAAAGAATGTGAGAAAAGATGAATAGAGAGGGCAAAGAAAGAATAAAAACAACAGGTGAACTTTGAGAGAAGAGGAGAGAAAGAGGAGAGTTACTGAATGGTAGTGTAATACGAGAGTAGGGATAAGGAGAAGGATCCAGAATGTGGGTCAGGAGGCATGTATATGGAAAAGGGGTGTGAAATAAAGGGATTTTGGAAGAATAGTATAGTGAAGAGTAGGGTAAAGGAAGGGGGAGGATTGGAGGATGGGGAGTACAAAGGATTACAAAGGAAAGTAAACAACATACCTAATGATCCTTTCAAGACTCTCTCACTACAATGATTATGACTGCAGTATCTGATTCTAAGAGTTGAAAATGATGATGAAAAAACAAGACATCTCTCCTAATTCAAGAGTCCCTCCGACAGAGCCCGACAGGAAAAAATGAGGACCATCACCCTGCAGCATAGATGAACGGTCAAAAAAATTCGCAGGAAAAATGAATGAAAAGACACACATTTTACTTAATCATAATAATGCAAGAGATATTTAACATTAGTAGGAAAGGATGAATGAAAGCTTATAACTTAGGCAATTTTAATGTAATAAAAAGAAAAATATTACTATATGCACAGCGACGCCACTTTCTTGCTGATTAGACAGTATACTGTAGAGGAAGAGAAAGAGCTGGAGGAAGGAAAGCAGAATTCTAAAGGTTAGGAGGAGGCAGGGGAGGACAGGAGAAAAGAGAATACCGGCATATTGGTAATATATTGGATGGATGGAGGAAAAAAAGAGAATAGAGATGAGGAGGGGGGGAGGAAGCTCGAAGGAAGGCAAGAGGGTAAAGTTAAGGAGAGATTATGCATTCGGGGTGAATATAAATTTGTTAAGAGTGAGAAAGAAGGAGAGGGACCCAATAAAGAGAGGAGGGAGGCAAACAGAAAGGAAACGATACAAAATTAGACGAAAACAAGAAGAAACCGAGAGAACAATAAAGAGGACGAGAAAGTGAGTGAAGGAGGAAATTGGATTCAGGTAATGAAACTTTGAATATCTATCTATATATATATATATATATATATATATATATATATATATATATATATATATATATATATATATATAGGTGTCTGCATCTATCTATTTATCTATCTATCTATCTATCTATCTATCTATATATATATATATATATATATATATATATATATATATATATATATATATATATATATATATATAGTTTCATAGTCGTACCCTTTACTTTATTCTACCAAAACTAGACGACGTTAATCAGCTAACAATGAACAATAGGATTACGAAAGATTAGAATCATATAAATTAATGAAAATAATATTATGTGGTAGATGGGGGCGCTCACCATACACTCACTCGATGTAGTGCTGCTGTCGGGTGTCTGCCCTTTCCTCTCCTCCATCCTTCTTTCCTTCCATCCTCTTCTGTCTTCCTTTACTTCATTCTTTCCTTGTCCTTCTGCCTATGGGTAACTATACACTTCCTCTTCTGTCTTTCTTTCCTTCATTCTTTCCTCTTCCTTCTGCCTTTGAGTGTCTCTACACTGAGTGACAAGCCAAATGGCTTCCTGTACACCATGAAACCATTTACTACGCTGGGTGGTAACCACGTAACTAAATTATGGCGCCTGGTGGTTTAGTGAGTAATTATTGCCCTCCAGTCGGATTGAACCGGTGAAGGTTTATATCCAAGGGGTGGTTGGGGTTGATTGCTCATGTAATGCCACTCAGGGATGAGTGAGGCTGGTCACTTTCATCTTAAATGCCGGGACCAACTGCTTAGCCCCGGGCTCCTACGCTCCTCATGGGGCAATGTAGGATTGGATGATGGATAGATGGATGGAAATAATATTCCACAAAGAAGCCAGGAGGACAAGAGACGGCAAGAATATAGTGATGAAGAAAGGACAGTCCAACTTCAACGGTTAGATTAACACATGAACAGATAATGGATACTGAGTGATTACTAGATAGACAGACGGATGGGATAAGAGAGAGAGAGAGAGAGAGAGAGAGAGAGAGAGAGAGATACTAGTGCTAAACTTTTGTTATTAACTTGTCATTATCTTGTCATTAACTGAGGCTTATGGAAGGCTGCACGGCACTATCACGGAGGTTCCTCACTCTCGCGCTTTATATTGCCTATATTTATCTATCTGTCAATCTTTATATCTATCTATCTATCTATCTATATTTTGATTCTAGCTTATTATCTATCTATCTCTTTATCTATCAATCTGTCAACCTACATGGAGCCTCTGTGGTACAGTGGTAGAGTGTGCGTTTCGCACGCTAGTTGGCGCGGGTTCGCCTCCCGCCAAAGTTGTAAAAATTTTGGGAAGTGTTCACGAGCCACTGACCACTTTGGCGGACACAAGGGGTGCTGTGGTTGAACCAGTGTCGCATACTAATATGCTTGCACCCAGTCGGCTTAAGGCTGACCGATCACACTTGGTTCACAGACTACACACACATCCAAAGCCACTACAACAGAACAGTTATATACACTCACAAGCACTTCTCACCCTACATACAATCTCTACCAGACAGCCTAAGCCACTGAGTAGAGATACATTGGCTGTATTGTCCCTGCTTCGGTAGGGACAGGCCGGTCCTGCAGTGGACCTCAACGGCTGATGATGATTATATATATATATATATATATATATATATATATATATATATATATATATATATATATATATATATATATACCTAGGCTGCTTCCCCCAAGGAAAGGGAGGTAGCCGAGACAGGACGACACACTCCCCATTTACTCATCCATTTAAACACATTCATTCGCATCTTAGCCCCAAAGGGGAGAAGGGAAAGATCCTTACCGCATCACACCGCACAAGGGTCAACTGTGCAGTGCAAGCAGTGACATCTGGAGCAGGGCCTGACAGCAGAGCTGGTTTACCCCTGCCACATCATAATAGACCCATCCCCTTACCTGCACCTGACCTGACTAGCTGATCAGACCAAATGAGGGAGAATATCCCCTCAGGGCTGCGTCATCATTTATTCATTCACAATTTCTCTCCATTTATTTCTGTCATGCACAGCCACTCTTCCTTGCTCAACAGACATCCCTCTCACATCCAGCGCTCTCTTCACACTGTCCATCCATCCTATTCGTGGTCTCCCTTTCAGCCTTAAACCTCTCACATCAGATTTAGTTATCTTTTTCACCAATCGCTCATTATCCATTCTCTCCATATGCCCAAACCATCGCAACACCCTCTGCTCAACTCTACCAGCCATCTCCCAAACAACTCCAGTTCTCCTTCGCACTTCATCATTTTGCACTCGATCCATACGCATCACTCCACACATATTCCTCAGACACCTCATCTCCATTACATTCAAACTTTTCCTCACTGCTACACCCATATTCCATGTTTCAGCCCCATATTATGCAATTGGTACAACAACACCCTCATACAGCGTTCTCTTTACATCCATTCTAAACAAACATCAAAAAACTTTTTTCATTCCACCCAGCACCTTACCTCCTTATTAATTCTAAACTTCACTTCTGCATCTATTCTTCCATCCACAGCAACATGTGACCCTAAATATTTAAAACACTCTACCTCCTCAAGCAACTCATCATTCAAAACTATATTCATCCTCCTACCATCTACCATCCTCGTACACTTCGTCACTTTACTCTTATTCTCATTTACTTTCAATTTCCTTCTTTCACACACCCATTCAAACTCCTCTACCAACTGTCTTAATCTCTCCTCTGAATCAGCCACCAGTGCAGTATCATCTGCAAACAGCAGCTGCTTCAGATTCCACTCTCCACCAGACTCAGACCTCCACCTAAAACTCTTGCATTCACCTCCCTTGCAACACAATCCATATAAATATTAAACAACCAAGGCAACATCACACATCCCTGTCGCAGCCCCACTTTCACGGAAAACCAATCATTCACAGCATTTCCCACTCTTACACACGCTCTACTATTTACAAAAAATCTTTTCACCCCTTTTAGTAACCTACCATCAAGTCCATACAATCAGAGAAATTACCAATATGCCGGGAATCGAACCCGGGACTCTCAGGTGAGAGCCAGGCAGCATACCACTACACCACGACCAGGTAAAGTTAACTCACGTTGTCACAATCTTGTAACCAACTTCCCTCCGCCCCCCACTGTGGGCCTGAAGAGGATGAGTTAACCCCCTGGCACTCGGGCAAGTAGATGCTTTTAATCTATCCCAAACACTTACGGCAGGTCAGAATGAAGAGAGAACCTGTATTTTTTACACAGGAAAAATCATCAGAGAAATTACCAATATGCCGGGAATCGAACCCGGGACTCTCAGGTGAGAGCCAGGCAGCATACCACTACACCACGACCAGGTAAAGTTAACTCACGTTGTCACAATCTTGTAACCAACGTCCCTCCGCCCCCCACTGTGGGCCTGAAGAGGATGAGTTAACCCCCTGGCACTCGGGCAAGTAGATGCTTTTAATCTATCCCAAACACTTACGGCAAGTCAGAATGAAGAGAGAACCTGTATTTTTTACACAGGAAAAATCATCAGAGAAATTACCAATATGCCGGGAATCGAACCCGGGACTCTCAGGTGAGAGCCAGGCAGCATACCACTACACAAATACAGGTTCTCTCTTCATTCTGACTTGCCGTAAGTGTTTGGGATAGATTAAAAGCATCTACTTGCCCGAGTGCCAGGGGGTTAACTCATCCTCTTCAGGCCCACAGTGGGGGGCGGAGGGACGTTGGTTACAAGATTGTGACAACGTGAGTTAACTTTACCTGGTCGTGGTGTAGTGGTATGCTGCCTGGCTCTCACCTGAGAGTCCCGGGTTCGATTCCCGGCATATTGGTAATTTCTCTGATGATTTTTCCTGTGTAAAAAATACAGGTTCTCTCTTCATTCTGACTTGCCGTAAGTGTTTGGGATAGATTAAAAGCATCTACTTGCCCGAGTGCCAGGGGGTTAACTCATCCTCTTCAGGCCCACAGTGGGGGGCGGAGGGACGTTGGTTACAAGATTGTGACAACGTGAGTTAACTTTACCTGGTCGTGGTGTAGTGGTATGCTGCCTGGCTCTCACCTGAGAGTCCCGGGTTCGATTCCCGGCATATTGGTAATTTCTCTGATGATTTTTCCTGTGTAAAAAATACAGGTTCTCTCTTCAAGTCCATACAATCTTAACCCACCCCATCCCGACCACTTTTCCACCACTGACTACACCCAATCCCAACCATTTTTGGATTTTTTATTTTTTTGGCTCAATCCTGCGCTTTTGGTGAGAAACATCGAAAATTCATAAAGAAATTGCTCACCTGAGGTTTAAAATACTCGATACAGGTAGGAGTACCTCCTTACCTTACTGGGTTTTCTAACAGGCTAGCACCAAAGAAAACGAGTTGTATGGGAGGATAACTATTTCACACCACTCATAAACGGTATTTATTTATTTACTTGGTACGAATTTATATGTAATACGAGAGTATATTGGTTTTCAAGCAGTAATATAGTCATTATAAGCATTGTTTCACTCACTAACTCATCACCATACCTGACCTTTTTTTGCCACATTACCTGATCATCATTTCTGACTGTTTCTTCCTTTAATGCTATGTAAAGTTTGTCCTGCACATTGTCACTCATTGAGGAATCACTCTGACCCTGCATTTCGTACCGTGGCATGACATGGCTTTGCTGGCCAGGTCACTGATAACAAGTGAATGGCTGAGACAATGGCGTGCAGGGGGGGGGGAGGAGGTCATGCTGGGTAAGGCATTGTCCCTGCCTGGCATCTTATAGAGGAAGGTGTCACGTGTATACATACCAAAAATCACTTGCGAAAATTGAAAATTGTGCAAATTAGGGACCATGCAATTGATTCACGTTTATGTACATCAACGGGATTGGCAGGGACAAAACGTGTGGACGTTAAAGAACGTCGACGGGATGCCACAGGTTAAAACAGTCCACAAAGCCTCCCTATCAGTTCTATTATACGCTTTCTCTAAATCCATGAATGCTCAAAACACATCCTTGCCTTTCGCTAAATACTTCTCACACACTTGTCTCACAGCTAACATCTGATCCACACATCCCCTCCCTCTCCTAAAGCCACACTGCTCATCACCAATCATGCCCTCTGTACCCTCTCTAACTCTCATAATTAACACTCTGCCATACACCTTACCTACAACACTCAAGAGACTTATACCCCTAAAGCTAGTACATTCATACTTATCACCCTTCCCTTTATACAACGGGACCACACAAGCACTTGCCCAGTCAATCGGCACCATACTTTTCACAAAGCACACATTCAACAATCTTACTAACCAGTCAACAATAGTCACTCCACCACCCTTCAGGCATTCCACAGCACACCGATCCATACCTGCAGCTTTCCCTGTTTTCATCTCCTTTACTGCCTTCTCCACTTCCTCCTTCATGATCAAAGAATCATTCAACTCTCCCAACACATTTTTTTCCTTGCACCCTTCCAATAGCCACAATCTCAGCCACCCTTTCCTCCTCTACATTTAACAATCTTTCAAAATACTCTGCCCATCTCTTCCTTACTGCATCCATCTCAGTTAACATCCTTCCATCCTCTGCTTTTACTCGCTCTTCCTTCCCAGACTCTCCCTTTCTCACCCTTTTCACCTCTTTCCAGAACATTTTCTTATTCTGTTGAAAATTCTCAGTCAGTCGTCTACCCCACCTTTCATCTGCTGCCACTTTAGCATCACGCACAGCCCGTCTTGCCCTATTCCTCTTTTCCTTATACCTCTCTTATGAAACCTCATCCTTCCTCTGCAGCCACACTTCATATGCACGTCTCTTCGCAGCCACAGCCATCCTTACTCGCACCACCATTCACTTCCCTTTCTTACACCACCACCCACACGTCTCGCACCACACACTTCTGCTGCATGCCCCACCAAAGCTCTCTTAAACAACTGCCATGTTTATATATATATATATATATATATATATATATATATATATAAAGCTAGAATCAATCACACCTAAAATGCAGAATTCAGAAAATTTGTTGCTATGGCAAAGAATAATCAAAACTGCGAAAAAAGATACTGAACACAAAAATTAAATAAATAAATAAATAAACCCATTACCTACGATGACATTAAATTTAAGTTTATTGTCGTTGATTCCATACGATTATCTTGTACTTTATGGCTTTCAGTATTGACTGTCAGTAAACGTATCTAACGCTTCCAGCTGGGAAGTCTCTCCTAAGCTGACTAAAATCGTCTAAGAAGAGGAGACACAAAGCATAAGTTGGGACATCGTCAAAATGAAATGGTTAACACACTCAGACTCCTGCGACTCACTAAAGTCTAGCATTAGCTATAACACAGAACTAGAAGTTCCTATCACGAAACGGTTAATGATACCAGTAATAACTCTCAAGCGCCTATGGCCCATACTCAGATGAAATTCATCTGGCGTTGGATACAGTATAATACTAGAGTCTTGCCGATCACGAAATGATTTTTGGTGAATAAATGCGCATGCCCCTCATGGTATTGAGACTCAAAACACAGTGTGACGGCATTGCTACAAGGGTCATCATCAGCACCAATAACGCAGTATCATGAACCAACTTAGGATCAGTACCTTCTGGTAACTACATGCTGTTCACCGTAATTTGATCAAAATTATCTTTTCGTCTTTAGCGTTAAACTGCAAAAAGAGGGTAACACTAAAATATAATGCTAGTCACAAAAGAGTCATTTAGAAAGTACTCACATTCGTTACAGTGTTTAATTCTAACATTGGGCTACTGGAAATTGGCTGGAAATGGACGAAATTCTTGGTGAAATTATTTCGTACGAAGTATGGGATTCGTTGCTGCAGCTGGAACAAGAAACTGGCAGCAATATGACAAATTTATAAACAAAATTAAGATTCATGAACAGCCTTAAGATCAACGCCTTATCGTAACTAGGACTTGTTTTTCCAGGAAGAACAAAAGGTACAGGTAGCATCGTGCAAGACCACAAACAAACTCACTCTCAATGCCCTCATGTAACTAGAAAATATTTTTGCAGGAAGAAGAGGTAAAGGAAGATTTTGCATTTTCTCTTCCTTGTCCTTCACTCATACGCAAATAATTTACAAGGAAATAATGGTACACCGCTTAGCACCAAATTAGGCACTCATAACCGCTTAAACGGAAATCAAAAGCCCAACAGATTTTGGTTTTAGCAGTGTACTTCCTGTTGTCTCTCGGTCGGGTTGGTCAGCGTGAATGGGAAAGGCATGTTCGTATATGTTATGTTAGGTTTTCCACCTAGAAAACTATCTCCACATCTTTCCCTCCACTTACAAGCAGCATTCCCAGTCAGTTTTGTATAGCTTAAGCTTACGTCTGCTACACTGATACTGAAAACAAATATCAGTAAACTAGTATTTAGACTTCTGTACGGCGGTGGAAGGGTGCGGACAGTGTTTTGTCGGATCCACACAGAAACTGTGGAAACAAAATAAAAATATCTTAATACAGAGGGGTGGAAATGGCAGTTATTTACACAGATGCGAGATATCTGGGTGATGGCAGATAGAGAAAAGAAAACAGAAAAGGCTCACAGCACCGAAAGACAAAACACTTCGCAAGAGAACACAATGAAATTGAAAACAAACATGAACTGAGAGAGGGTAATAAAGGTCCAAAAGCTATCACAAAGGGAATACAAATGAAAGCAGAATGTCAAGGATGATGAGTGATCCATGAACATGTTCTCAAGCTGGTCAGACTATTGGACAAAGTTTGGTTCCCCCTAACACCTTGTCCCTCTTCAACCAGTAATACAAATGCGGACCTGGATGTAAATTTAACTGTTGCGGGTAGTTTTCTCGAGAAGACTAGAAAGATATCAACATTAATGAATCTCGTGCCGTCGACAGGCATAAATCTAACCCTCTCCTTAATGTTCCTCCTTCCCCCAGAATACACAATACAGTAAACAATATAGTACTGACACTCCTGCTGCGCTTTGCCCTTTCAAATCCTGGAAGAACATGTTTGGATTTTGTACTTTATGTCTTATATCAATAGTGCACCATAAAATAAAAGATTGTGACTCACTAACCCCTTAAGTCCGGATAAAGTCCATTCTGGTATAGGTTAGCCTTACTTCTACCAGTTGACTTCAGTCAACTTAGAATGGGTCCCCTATACTGGAAGGGCTTTTTTAAGGCTGTATCTAACCTCTCCAGTTCGAAGCGTCTTGTTCACTGGCTCTTCAACTTTTTCGGTTCAGATACCCTCAGGTTCAACTCCAAGTCAACCGGATATCCCCTCTAATTTTACTGTTACTTTCACTTTCCATTTCCTATATATATATATATATATATATATATATATATATATATATAGATAGATAGATAGATAGATAGATTATATATATATATATATATATATATATATATATATATATATATATATATACATATATACATATATATACCCTGGGGGTAGGGTTTTTTTTCAAGAATACTCCCCCAGTATCCCTGCTTGTCGTAAAAGGCGGCTAATAGGTTTGGCGGAGGGTTAGTGCCCCTCCCCGGAAAACAACTAACTAAAAAGACAAACAATAAACCTCAGACAAGGACTGACCAAAAGATGACGACCAAGGACCGGACAAAGGACATGGTAATCAGAACATGGAATGTAAGGGGAGCGAATGATGAGGTGAAAGAGAGAGAGATTGTCCAGGTGCTTGAGGGTGTGAGAGTTGATGTATGCGGAATAACTGAAACTAAATGGAGAGGTGAGAGTGTGAGAGAATGGGAGCATGGATGGGGTATATGTGCAGGAGTAGGTGGGAATGAGAGGGCAAAAGAAGAAGTATGTATAGTTGTGAGTAAAAGATGGAAGAAGAGCATAAGACAGTATGAATCAGTTGGGTCAAGGATTGTGTGGGTAAGATTGAAAGTTGGAATACAAATGTGGGCGATTGTGTGTGTGTATGCGCCAACACAAGATCGTGCAAGCAGAGTGAGAGAAGAGTTCTGGACAAATGTGGAAGTGTGCATGGAAAAGTTTGGAAGGAATGAGAGAGTGTTTTTGATCGGTGATATGAATGGTAAAGTAGGGAATGTGAAGGTGGATGGAATAGTTGGTGAGTGGGGTGTGGCTGCTGAGATAGATGAGAATGGCAGTGCGATAGTGGACATTTGTGCTGAGAGGGGGTTGGTGATAGCCAATACCCTCTTCAAGCACAAAATGATCCACAGGTATACCGTACATGGCGAGTGATGAGAAGGGTGGTTGGTGAACTGAATGAAAGGAAGGCAATGATTGATTATGTGTGTGTGGATGAAAGGATGCGAAAATGTGTAATGGATGCAAGAGCTTATAGAGTTTGGGGGAGTGGACTTTCTGACCACTTCTTGGTGGTGGCCAGAGTCAAGGTCCAATTAGGATGGAGAAATAGAAGAAGGGAAGGACGGGAAGAAGGAGTATTTGTAAGGAGAGTGGAAAGGTTACAAGAGGATGAGAAAAAGGCAGAGTATAAGAGAGAAGTGGAGGAACGACTGGGGAAATATGAATTGGAGCAGATGGGGGACGTGGAAGGTGTGTGCAGGATATTTACAGAAGAAATATGTGCAGCATGTGATGTGGTGTGTGGGATGAAGAGAAGACGGAGGGGGGTGCAAGGAACAGCGTGGTGGAATGAAGAGGTGAGGCAGGCTGTGGCACAAAAGAAGAAAGCATACAATGAATGGATGAGAAATAGGGGCGTGGAAGAAGTTGAGAGGTGGAAGAGAGAGTTATATGTAGAAAGAATGAGAGAGGTGAAAAGATTAGTAGGAGAGAGTAAGAAGACAGTGGATAATGAATTTGGAAGGAACTTGAGTGTAAAGTGGAGGGACTGTAAGAAAATGTTCTGGAAAGAGGTGAAGTGAGTAAGACAGGGTGGAAGTGAAGTTAGCAGGGGAGTGAAAGATAAAAATGGTAGATTACTAGTGGAGAAGGGAGAAAAAGTGAGCAGATGGATTGAACACTTTAAGGAATTGTTGAACATGGAGGATGGAAGTAATGCGAGTATAAGTGGCTGCGGAATGGCAGGGAGGAGGAGGGAGGTGAGAAGACAGCAAGAAATCAGTAGGATAGAAGTTGTGGAAGCAATGAAAAAAGTTAAATTGGGGAAAGCCCCAGGATTGATGGAGTGTGTGGTAAAATGCTGAAGTATGGGGGAGAGATAGTAGTAGAATGGATGTGGAAAATGTGCAGATTGGCCTGGGAGGAAGGTAGAGTCCCAGAGGATTGGAAGTCAGGTATAATTTTTCCCTTGTACACCCAGCAACAGTTCCGCCTGGGCCCCCCAGTAGCGAAATATAGTAGATGTGGCAGCAGTGTGTGTGTTTGTTCGTCTGTACATGCTTGAAAAATGTTCGGATTGTCAACTCTCTCACTCCATTGTGAACGTGATTCGGCCTTTCAGTTCACTCCATAGATGGCGGTGTGTGGTTATGGGGGAGAGACCGGAAGTCAGGACGGTAGGTGGGTCGGAGTTGGGGGGGACGAACAGCCAGGTTGTTTGTACTGGACATGATAATAGTTTTCCCATTCATTATTGTGGATCGTTTCAGGTTACTGACACTTTGTATTCCTAACAACAATTAAAAAAATGAAATATTGTTGCATTGCTACCCGTTACCAATATACTCCACGATAATTGGATATCCTTCAAACTTATCCCCCCCCCTCTCTCTCTCTCTCTCTCTCTCTCTCTCAGGTCATTAAGTAATCAGTATATAGCATTATCAGCACAGATTAAAGAGGATTTGTCTTTTAATTAAAACTGCTGACAAAGGCCGATTCACGTTCACAATGGAGTGAGAGAGTTGACGATCCGAACATATTTCGAGCATGTACAAACGAACAAACACACACACTTCTCCCACATCTACTATATCTCGCTACTGGGGGGCCCAGGCGGAACTGTTGCCGGGTGTACAAAGGAAAAGGGGCGAAAGAAGTGTGTGGTAATCATACGGGCATTTGTCTTCTTAGTATAATAGGAAAAGTGTATGGTAGGATACTTATTGACAGAGTTTGAGAATGAACAGAGGAATTAGTTGGAGAAGAACAGGGAGGCTTTAGGAAGGGAAGAAGTTGTGTAGATCAGATATTCATTCTTAGACCTTTAGTGGAAAGGTTTCTAGAGAAGGGAAAGAAGTTGTATGCGGCTTTCAAGGATTTGGAGAAAGCATATGACAGGGTGGATAGACAAGGATTGTGGAAAGTATTAAGAATATATGGAGTGGATGGGAAGTTGTTGAATGCTGTGAAGAGTATGTATGATTGTGCTAAGGCTGCAGTGCGTGTGGTTGGTGAACTGAGTGAATTTTTCTCTTTGAAGGTTGAGTTGAAACAGGGATACGTCATGTCTCTATGGTTGTACAATCTGTACATGGATGGAGTAATAAAAGAGGTACAAGGTACGGTAGTAGATGTTGGAGTGGCCCTGGTGAGAGAGGGTGGTGTTTGGAAGCTCCCTGTACTGTTGTTTGCAGATGATACTGTGTTGTTGAGTGAAGACGAAGGAGAGCTACAAGGCTTGGTGGATGAGTTTGGGAGAGTGTGTAAGAAACGGAAACTAAAGGTGAATGTAGGGAAGAGTAAAGTGATGGTCTTTGAGAAAGGTGAAGTCAGTGACTGTACAGCGAGACTGGATGGTGAGGAATTGGAAAATGTGAGTACGTTTAAGTACTTGGGTAGTGTGATGAGTAAGGATGGAGGTTTGGAGGATGAAGTGCTTGAAAGGGTACAGCAGGGAAGACGGGTTGCTGGTTCCTTGAAAGCAGTGATAAGAAGCAGGGAAGTGAGCATGGAAGTGAAAAAGTTACTACGTGACAGTATTGTGATACCAACTCTAACGTATGGAAGTGAAGGTTGGACAGTGCTGGAAGGACACAAGTCAAGAGTGAGAGCAGTGGAAATAAGTTATTTAATGGAAGCCTGTGGAGTCACACAGAGAGACAGGCTGACGAATGAGGATATAAAGGAGCGTTGTGGTGTGGATGTGGATGCAATAGGAAGCGTTAGGAGGAATACACTGAGGTGGTTTGGCCATGTGGAGAGGATGGAGGGTGAAAGACTGACGAAGAGAGTGTATGTGAGTGAGGTGGAGGGGGGAAGAGGGAGGGGGAGGCCGAGGATGAGACGGAGGGATGGGGTGGAGTGGAATGTGAGAGAGGGGGGTGTGAGTTGGGAGCGGGGCAGTGAAATGGTGGGGGACAGGGCGACATGGAGACGATTTGTTTGTGGCCACCCCGAACGGGATTGAGGCGTCTGGCAATATATATATATATATATATATATATATATATATATATATATATATATATATATATATATATATATATATATAATGGCTGACCGTTCCCTCCCACCACTGACATACAAATGTCTGGCAAGGACCGAACCACTGGACTAAGTGGAAACTACTAGCAGTTGCCAGTTAGTCATAGTTATCATACACAGAACTGTATAATTTTTGCTGGATGCTTTTCTAGATACCTCCAAGAACCCATTTTTAGACCCCCTGGGGGTATCGAGTCAGTACAGTAATCACTCTAATATCTGGACGCCCAATAACCGAACATCCCCACTACCCGGACATAATCGTCCTGGGATCCAACATTCCCAAAATGGTCCAACCCCCCCCCCCAAAAAAAAACGATTTTTTTCCCGTCCGTGATTTGAACTTACCGCATGCAGCGTGGGAGAGCATTGTTGTGGCTAGGTTAGGGTCCATAAGTACCGGAATGTTTATTAATGTATGAGCATACTTCTAAACCCTCATTTTATGTTTCTTTTGCATTTATTTCAGTCACTTATGTGCCTTATTGGTGTGATTTGGGTCTTAAATAGGTGCTATGCAGGTCAAGAGGGAGTTGTATAGGTGTTTCTCTGAGTTAGGATCCATAAGTACAAGTCCATAAGCTGGGGCCCAATATCCGGACAGAACCAATATCCGGACCTACCTATGGCTCTATTACATCGGATATTGGAGTGATTACTTTAAGAATACCCGGTCTAGGTGAACTGTATCCTCAGGAGACAACAGGAATGAAACTGATGCGTCCCAGGGTTGTAGGGGTTACAGTAACAAGTCCATATCACACAAAATATTTTGGAACCCAAAAATTACTATACACACCGGAACGCACAGAAAAATATCAGTCATATCTAATACATCGAATGTGGAAGAGTCCATACTTTTTTTTCGGGAACTGTAAACATTTCGCACGACAAACAGTTCCCCTTGTAACACTGCCTATCTATAACATTACCATTTTGTAACATCACTAGTACGTGACACTACTAGTATATCATTCCAATTTCAATAATCCAGAATAATTTTTCGCTTTAAATTATTCAATTATGCATTCCTATACTGGTACACATCTCGTGCCACAATGCTATTAACAGTGTAGATGTTGCAAACTAACCAGAGTATTATGAAGAGTTTATAAGTTTTCATTTAACAGTTCATCAATATTGCCTTGAAGTTTACAGTCAGTAAACTGCAGGGCACGCTATGGGTTTCTCGAAATTAATTCTACTTTATGAGCCCATTGCTCATGCAAGTAATGTGTTGCTACATCATCAGCACTGGCTTTTGCACAATTTATTCATCATGAATCATATGTGCAATGTAGATGATCACCTCTCCATTATCTCACCGCTGCCAACAAAAATCAGAAAAAAAAAGTTATAAAAATGTCATTCCAAAATGCAATTGACAGGTGAAAATATTTCCAGTCGACACTAATCATACTGAAGCTCGTGTTGACAAAAATAGTGGCGGCTTTTTATGCAAGGCCTGGGTGTATGTGAAATTATCACATAACTTATAATATAAAACTTGTAATAATCATCCACCTCTTTTATTGGTTTTCTGGGACAAGCTATGCATATTAACAACATTGTTGCTCGACATAAACATTATATGCTATAGGCAGAGGAAGTAAATCAAGAAATGAATGTAAATGCTTGTAGGACAAAGTCAGCATTCCCAGGCACATAGTACAGTCGCGGCACATAGTCCTTGACCAGGGTGTAAGGGAAAGTCAATGCCACCACAGGGCTGCAGTGCGTCGGAACACTTTACACCCCCTGCCTCCTTCCTCCATCACCCCCTGCTCCCCTTACCAGCTTCCCACTCTACCTGTCCCCCATACCTCCAACACCCGCTCTGACCCCCTCCCTAAACACCCTCTCTCCCTGTTCCCAACCCTCCACACACCCTTCGCTGGTAACACTGCAGTATAATAGCGAATAATATTTGTATTAGACAACACTTATTTCCTTCTAGTGCCATATATACTGTACGGTATATATATATATATATATATATATATATATATATATATATATATATATATATATATATATATATATATATATATATATATATATACACACACGGATGCAAGTATTTCCAGTATGTTATGAATAAAGACAGCAAGTTTGACATCAGTAGTGGTTGTTGCATATTGTCTGTGTGATCGGCCATAGATATATAGTTAGGTTTTATTGTTAATTACCAATTTATCATTATTAATCATCACCCTCATATTATTAGTCTTAGTTCAGTGTGTGACACTATACAACAAAAGTGAAATAATTATATGCTACCAATGTTTATGGTATTACAGATCAGTTATGTAATACCTTATTTGATACGTCAATATACCGTTTACTCAAGCTGCTGTTATTTACGGTCTATGCCCTCCAACCGTTATCACGGATCTGGCAATAACCAGTGCTACCATATCTAGCCCGTGATGTTCTCGCTTCTGACGTCATCAGCGCTCATTCTCGCTCCCCATTGTGAACTTGTTAACAGTTGTTTGCCCGACGGGCACTGTCTGATCGTGGAGACGCACCATTATTGAGGCCATGAGCTCACAGTTCGAAACAGTTTCGTCTGCGTGACCAAGTTGATAGGGTCGGAATCGTCTGGCCAACACACTCGAAGCAGAGTCTGGTCCCGCATCATCCAGGTTAGTCGCATTCATCTTCGTATTGTTTTTTGCTGTTAAAATCAACTTTGGCCAATATAACGTGTGTAATTTGTTTGTGCATTCTACATTATCAATAATAATGCTAAACCCAGTGGTGTTCACGATTCTAGGATACATTTATATAACCACTCTCCACTATATTGACGGTGTAGTAAGGTGCCATTTGAGTAAATTTTTTATTTTTATATATATTTAGATATGGCAGAGAAGAGATCGACGTCGTGCTGAGCCTCGGGCCAATAATCCTGAAATTATTATGGCGAGGGCAATGGGTATCGGCCGTTATCACGCAGGCCAGTCATATAGCGAAATCAGCCGGGATATGGGCATAAGCAGGAACACGGTAAAGGTTCGACATTATGAGGAGAAGGGCCCTTGTAAAAACCCGACCCCGATCAGGCCAGCCACGGGTAACAACGCCGCAGCAGGATGCAGCGACCTACACCGCGTCAATCCAGATGCCCTTCAAGAATGCGATCACGTTAACACAGTATGCCATTTTTTGTTTGTATACCATATTCGTGAATATATGCTCGAACATTCTACTTGGTTTCTTGTAGTTGTCATTAACATAGCCACCAACAGTTATCCACCCAAAGGCAATACTAATAATTCATTCATGTATACGTTTTGCAGTTTTTTTTTGTTTTTTAGTTACTCTGCTCTTGCAGAGGTTTCTTCCAATGTGACCCCTGGATATCTTAAACTAGGTTTGGCTTGTTCAGGGAAAAAAAATCGTAGGAAATATTTGAACCCATTTTACGTGGAGATGTTTATCACAGTATGAATATCATAAGAGTATTGATTAATCTAGCTTTTTTTTTTTTTTTTTCAGTGAGCTTCCTTTGCCATGCAGTATCAGGACAGCTCGTAAAAGACTACTGGAGGCAGGTCTTTCTTGCCACATCCCGGCCAGAAAGGCGTCCCTGACAGCGGAACACAAGGCACTGAGACTTCAGTTTGCTGAGAGACATGCAGGGCGCGATTTGGAATTTTTATAATCACTCTCCTAAATAAAATCGTCTGTCGTTAGATTATTTAAATGCTAAGGAAAACAGTACAATAGGAAGGTAAATAGTTAAAAAAAAGCGAATACCTACTGTATATGCTTTTAACTTTTTCAGTACTATATTCTTTCATCAGTTAATTCTTGATGTTTTCGGATCATTATGGACGAAGCTGTAGGGAATGGAGTAAGGGAGTGAGGAAATTATATGAAACAATCGATAATCCAAGCCTTTGCTAACGGGTAGGGGGGCGCGGTAGCACAGTGGTAGCGCGCCGGACTCGTAAACGGGGGATTGCGAGTTCGAGCCTCGCCCGGGCTGCCGTGCCGGGAGTGGTAGCTCGCTCCTGTAACCCTAGCGGGGCTATATAGTCCAATACAGGGCTTAGCTCGGGGGAACTCCATTTCTCCCATTTGCTAAGGGGTCAGACCATTAATGGGGCCTATTATGCAACGGAATTGACACAGTTGAAAGAAATAATCAAAGAGAAACGGAGAGGAAAGTTGCGAGAGGGCTTGCTGCTACTCCAGGACAATGCCCTTGTCCACACGGTACAGGAGGCAGTGACTGAAGCAACCAACTATTACTTGGAACTGTTACCTCATGCTCCTTACTCACCCGACCTGGCCCCGTCTGACTTATACTTGTTTCGCAAATTGAAGTTCCACCTGCTTGATCATCATTTTCTGAATGAAGAAGTCATCCACGCTGTTGAGGCGTATTTGAAGACTCAAGATGCAACCTTCTTCCGCTATGGGATAGCACTGCATGAATGTCGGTGGACCGAGTGCATTGAACTTAGGGGAGGGTATGCTGAAAAATAATACACGAGCAATTTCTTTTTTTCTCCAAAAATTTTAGGTGTCACCGTTGCCCCTCCCAAGTTGGAACAACAAGTGTATTTCCAACTAAGGTCAGGTAAATATATTCAGCTGACACTGAGTATATGAGCCTAAGAGAATTAGAACAGAGAATAACTCGAACTTTGTGGATCATACTTCATGCAAAAACATAAAAGCTACAGATGTATATAATGCAGAAGTCACTATATACATGAGTACCTCACCCCCAGCCTCAAGTGTGAAAACATAGGTCAAGAAGATGATGAATGAGAGTATACTTTACTTACCAAAATTATTCTTCAATAAACACACATTCGAAGCACTTAATTACCACACATATCTCGCTGAGTAACTGCCAGTGTGTGTGTGTGTGTGTGTGTGTGTGTGTGTGTGTGTGTGAAGGTAAGCTGGCCGACACAGTGAAACAAACACATTACAGCCCTTTAACTGGCTGATACACACACACACACACACAAACACACACACACACACACACACACACACACACACACACACACACACACACACACACACACACACACACACGTGAACATATATGCATTAAAAGAAGGGAGGATTGGAGGTACGCTAAGGTTACAGGGTGGAACGGAGAGTGAGGGTGAGGAAGGAGCGGTGCATGAAACTGACAAACACAGGTACCAAACTTTTGATAGCCTCCCTAGAGTTGCCAACAGGAACATCACTAATGAATTCTCAACACTACACCCACTCCATCTTCTCCTCCTGCCTCTAAACTCGGAATTAAGTCGTGTTTATTGGCGAGTTTCTGGCTCACTCGGGGATAAGGGGAAAGCAAGGCAGCCATTATCACGAATCGTAAGTGCCCATGGGTTGGCTGGGGCTGTTGTAAAGCGAGCAGAACACCGCCATACATCACCATAATCCCCCACCACACCCCAGCCTTCCCCATCCCACCTCTCCCATTCCCCTCTCTCCCCCTCCACAATGCCAGAATCTACTGCCTACCCTTCCTTCTCCCCATTCACACCTCCTCCCCTCCCCTTCTCTGCTTAACTTCCACTTCCCTCCTTCCATTCCTTGCTAACTCTTCCGCTTCTCACTCGTCCCCAAATCTTCTCCATCTCTTCCCACATTACCGATATCTCCACTATCCCCTAACTTGTTCACCCTTTCCTCTCACTTGACTTCCCTGCCTCCTCCCTTACTTCCCTCCGTTCTCCCCCCTTGCCATCCATGTTGAGAGAGAGAGAGAGAGAGAGAGAGAGAGAGAGAGAGAGACAGAAAGAGAGAGAGAAACAGAGACAGAGACAGACAGACAGACAGACAGACAGAGACAGACAGCCAGACAGACAGACAGACAGAGACCCTTGATAAGGGTGTGGAACTAATAGAAGTGTCTAAATGTGAGAATGATATACGGCTGTATTTGAAAGAGAGAGAAATTAAATGGACTGTGTATAGAAAAAAAATAAGAAAATGAAAGGCAGCACTGTCTCTCATAATGTTCATAATATTTCTGACTTGGAAACGCGGTTCAAATATAGGAGAAAGAAAGCCAGCATCATATGGGGAGCTGGACACTGATAGGGCCAAGTGAATCCTATTAATAAAAATGATCCGGACCAATTTTTACGACAAGCAAATATACTTTACAGTATTACATTGCGTTATTACGAATCTTTTTGTTGTTACTTTTCATATATTTGGTGCATACAGATTTTAGGTTTGACTGCGAAATATTTAACAGCTGTAAGTGTTAAGACAAAAGTAGACATAAGGATCCTCATACACAACGTACAGTAAATTTAGGCCTTTATGGAAACTCCAAGAACGTGGAGGATAATCAAGCTTTTCCCAGGACATTATATTGGGTTTATTGTGGCCTGTTACTCCCATCCCCGGCGCCTGATGTTGACGAATAGGTTAACTCTGAGCATTATAGCGCCAAAATCTCGTAAGTTTAGGACAATCGCTTACATCTCATCCTTAGGGAGTTTGCAGAGTACACAGTAACCCTATCAGGCCGGCAAGCTAGTATTTATCGTTTCTGCCAGATGATTTTACTCAGCTAAAGTGAGATCTCGGGACTGGGGGGTATAGCGTTCATTAACCCCTTCAGTAACATATAAAATCCTTTAGGTGAAGAGAGAATAGACCAAATATTACCCCACCTAATTCAGTGGGTTTATATTCTCTTAATCTGTTACTTTCGTCTTTTAAATATCGAGGCAGGATGGTTTATGGTAGTGATGGTGAAATAGTTGCCGCCAACTAAAGCAGCCTCACACCTCAGTCCCACTAGGGCACCACTAAAGCACATTAGTGTAAAAAAAAAAAATCCCCAAGTTTTACAACGATATCTGGGTTTACATGCAGTGCAGATTAATATTTAGTACTCTTTGCATTAACGAAAGGACAAAAAAAAAAAAAAAAAAGAAGCAAGTCAGGGCATTCGAAAAACTCCAAACACTATCACAATTTTGCCATCCATATCATCATGGAACACCCCCGCGTTCTGATCTGGTCTCCAGCAGATTTTTATTTCATTTTATTTATTTTTTATTTTTATTGTATCGACTGACACGCTAAGGCCAAGTAATATCGGGGTGACGGGAAGACGTCAGGGGGGATTACAGGGTGGCGCTTGCCGTAATCCATGCAAGGGTGGAATGTACGGTGGCAGGGATCAAACTGACTCCTTCAGTCCGATGGCGAACATGCTCTATTCTTGGTACCCTCAGTGGTTTTACCCAGCCTGACAGAGACTTCTCGAATTAGAACACCTAAATATACAGGTAGTCTTCATTTTCCCTTTCACTGCAAGAGGTTTCACTAAAGCTGTGTGAAATAGCCATGAGGTAGAAAAAAATAAGTAAAGAAATATTTAAAATATCACCGGACTAAAGGGGTGAATGTGATACCTGGGATGCTATTTTCATCTGCCTAGGTGACTTTCCAGCCCCTCTTTCTTAACGTTTTATTTTGTATGTTCCCGCTTATCATTATTTATGATATTTTTTCAAATCAGATTTCATAAACAACCTACACAAATAAATTAACATACCAGATACACAAGTAACTGGATAAGGGAAAGGCACTTTGGAACATTCTTTACTGGTGAGAATACGACCCTAATGCTGAGGTATTGCTGGTGTGACAGGGGGACGTGAGGGGTGAATTACAGGGTGGAGCTTGCCAGAGTGTAGGGAGGAGTTACTGTGGTGGATTATACGGTGGGTGGGTTAAGAGTGGGCTAAGATTGATGACTTTTTTTGCTGGGTAGATAATAAGAAAAATGGGTGTGAATGATTAGGCTGAGCAATTTTCTTTTATGAATCATTTTGACCTGTGAGATGGACAAAAGAATTTCAAAGCCTAGAATGATGAATGAATGGATGTGTTGCCCATTTTTCTTCTTTCCTTTTCCTGTTTCGAAATTCATCTCAACCCAGGTATTAGAAGGAGAAAGGGTCAGGGTGCTGCTGCTGCTGCTGCTGCTGCTGATGATGATGATGATGATGTTGATGATGATGATGAGAATGATGACGGATACGAGTAAATAATACATGGAAAATTTAACTGACTAAACCGTATGGATAATGTAACATGTACGATTAACAGGGCTCGTTAGATAATGGTTATGAATGTTGCCTTCATTTTAAAGAGGTCCTTCCTATAACGTGAATTAAACCTGTGGACGCAGCAAAAATAAATTGATTAAAAACACTATGGTGGTGAGATGGGTAAGAGTGTCAAGCAAAAATAACTAAAAACCCTTTCACCTTACATATAAAGCGAATACTAATGTTACTTATATTTGTTTGACGATATGGAAAGCGAATGACAGTTATATTCGTCCTTTCGTTGACTTGGAAGACGTCGTAGCATTTCTTCTTTATCGAATTATTTTCTAGATTATGCCATAGTATTTCCAGTGCATGTTAGTTATGTCTTCATTGTATCGAAAGAACAGCATTGGTAACGTATAAGAACTTTATTAATGCTCTCTTGGTGGGACTACTAGAGTATTGTATTCCTGCTAAGGGTAGACGATGTTATTCAGCTGAGGGTAAGGTGCCATTATGAAACTGACAGCGTGAAGGGGAATGGGATCCCATAATTTCTGACAATCATCTAAAGGACATCCTTAATTATAAGACAGGATCAACGTGCATCTTACACTACAGTCAGCAACGATATAGAAAGGTCAGACATGTTCTACTGTCATCAAATGCTTGATAAATAACGTCTACCTCTGATTTTTTTTTTTTTTTTTTTTTTTTTACCTTTGCTCTCTCAGCCTGACTAATACTCATACAACATGAGACTGTTAATGCTCGCTAATGGTTGAAATAATCCGAGTAGTTTGTTCCACCAACTGCCATGCAGTTTTACACAACTAAATGTGAGTCATAGAAGTCTGAAAGTTAAAGGTGTAATATCCAGAGTAAGTCGCTGAGGTTAGAGGTGCTATGAGTCTGTGTCAATGAGAATACGGCTCTGATGAAACCGGGGAGGAATACTGGATTCTTGCTTTTGCAGAAACACAAGGAACAGAGAATGGAGGGTCTTCTCAAGTCTCTTGCTCTTCGTGCAAAAGCGAACTTACAGTCAGTGCTCTCTCAGATCAAGTTAATTTTGGAAAAAGAACAAATGACATCGGAAGATTCTCCACCGGCCTCTTCTTTTCCTTCCAGAGATAAGCAAATCTTGGTTGCAACAGGGGTGCACCGAAAGTCTGTCTGTGAATCACCAGTCTAGCGTTCCATCCTTCACATTTGAGAAACCAAAAAACCTCTGCGTACATTTTCCCTAAAGATGGTTATTCCAGCGGTCTCGATAATGAAGTCTGGGACAACTTCACCACTTCGCTCTCTCTCTTTCTCTTTCTTGCTACCTCTAGACGACTTAGCTCAGTTGAGAATCGCTGACTTTGTGGGGTTAGACTTAGCCTGTAATAATATGGAATTGTCATCAATTTGATAAATAATCGGTGAATAGTTGTAGGATTTTAAAAAAATGAACTGATGGACCTTACAACTCAATATATTTATTTATTTATTTTTTTAAATTGTGTTTGTAAGACGATATTACTCAACGGAGGAGAGCCTCCTTGGATAGAAGGTGTTAGTGAAGACTTTCCGACTTCTCCACTTCGGAAAGTCTCCATAAAGCTGAATAAATCAGTCTGGACATAGCATGACTAAAACAGAATATACTTCATCGTAATGAAGAGGTATGTCCTTCACTGTTATGACGTAGTTTTCCTTTATTTCTTACTATGAAGACACGATTTTTTTCAGATTAGGGGAAGTTCGCTAAACAGGAAGGGTTGCATATACCTTCCACTAACCACTGCACAACTCAAGATCCTTGGTATGTTTATAAAATATATAAATGTCGTCATGGTGATCGTCTGATTAAAACGCAAAAAGCCACCACCTGAATGATTAAGTTAACCATACTACTATGACAGAACTTTTCTAGATTTGACCCTTTCACTGAAGTTAGTGCATTTTGTATTTTATTCAAGCAAACACCAGCAGAGCATTTGGTTCAACTGAACTGTCCATTTTAAAAACGACCTCGAATAATAATTTCTTTGCCATTAGAACAGCTATGATTTTTATGCTAACACCAAACGATTTAGTGTAATTCAGAGAAACCCTAGCAGTCATTGGTTTATGTCCTCCAGATTGAAAAATCTTTATTAAGCAGAATTAAATAGCCAGAATATAAGTATAAGAAAAAAATACTTACTCTGACTGATGGGGCTATTCAGTATCAGGCAACAAACCACTCCCGTCAGCTTCTAATTGCTCCTCGTCGTTCTTTACTCCACTTCTTTCCTCAGCTCTGAGTATTCCATCATCGACTCCTCCAAACTGGATTAAACTTACATGCTTATTCTGCCTACTTAATTAGCATCTCATTCATCAGACCAGTTCCCTTAGTTACAATTTTACAACGGCCTTTCCATCTTCATCATTCATTTCTTGTACTCCATAACCACTGACATCAACAAGCTCTTTTAAACATACTATCTGCCCATTCAGTGTCTTTTATCAGTATCTCACCGGCGTCCCGCCACATCAAATCACTTACCTCAATCGCTAATCACTCTTCACCCCTTCTCCTCTACAGCACTCACCCAAGTACACCATCACCGTTCAGTTTCATTCATCAAACTTCATTAAACTAATTCCTTGCCCCATTATGCTTACTTCACCAGTCTTTCAACCACGCGTCAAACCATTTCCCTCAGTACCTAATTACACCTGCTCTGCTTGTCCTCTTCATCCCCTACCATTTGTAGTCCATCAGTGTTTGCTCCATCCAGCTCATCATTCTTTCCTCTACTCATTCCATTATTCCTCTCTTAATTTATTAAATATTTCACGACTTTCATGTCTCATTTCATTACTCATTTCTTCACTCATGTCATCACTCTTTCCGTCACGTATCTCATTTTTTCCTTCCTCTACTATTTTCGTCAGTAGTTCCAGCAATCGTTTCAATACTTTCCCTTCACTCGTTGCATCACTCTATCCTTCACTCATTTCATTACTCTCTCCTTCACTCATTTCAGCACTCTATCCTTCACTCATTTGATTTCCCTTTCCTTTACTCGTTTCGTCGCTCTCTCCTTAACCCATTTCATTACCCTTTTTTTTCTTTACTAACTTCACCACTCTTTTCTTCACTCATTTCGTCACTCATTCCTTTACTCATTTCGTCACTCTTTCCTTTACCCATTTCAATACTCTTTTCTTTGCTATTTTCACCACTCTTTCCTTCATTCATTTCACCAATATTTTTTACTCTCATTTCACCACTGCTAGCTCCATACCAATACATCACTCCCTCCTTCCACACATTTCGTCACTTCTGTCTCTACCATTTTCATCACTCCCACTCTAGTCCTTCTCCACTATACACTCCACACCTACAGCCACCCGATCAGTCTTTCATCCTCTCTCCCACTCCATACCCGTCCCCTGCTTGTCCTCTACTTCTCACCTGACCCTTCTCAATAACTCAGTCCACACCAACGGTCAACCCATCACTCTAACTTTCCTCTTACATTCCATGTCATGGTCATCTGTCTCCTGCCCCGTTTCCTTCTCTTCCCCTCTTCTTGTTCCTCCATTTCGCACTTGCTCTTTTCTTCAGACACCCAATCCATACTTTCAGTCACCTTATTACACTACCGGCCCCTCTGCCTTCCCATATCCCTTTCTCCTGCTCTGAATTACTGTAACTCCCTCTCCATTCCACATGGTCTTTCCCTGCTCCTGCCTCGGCCCCTCCTCGTCACCTCTTCTTATTTTTCTACTTTTTTCATAAGATTTCTCAATGACTTCATTCACATCCTCAATCATTCTCTCTGCTGTTTCCTCTCTTCTTCGTTCATTTCACTTATTCGTTCCTCTCACAGTTCACATCCTCCACCAAGCATTTTCGTCCCCTACTTTTATTCCTCGCATTCCTCTTCTTTTTTGTGTCCTTCACCTTTCTGTTGTCCTCGTACCTCTCCACCACTCCTAGTCCACATCTACCCGACAATTCCCTCTCCACCTAATTACTTTACCACTCCATCTCCACCCACCTACTTCACCACCGCCGCCTCTGTACTTGTTAATCCGAACGGCTGGTTTCCCTCCTCCCAGCACCCACCCCAGCAACATTATTACCCTGCTCCTGCTCTCTGGTAGTCCTTAGAAGACGCTAATGAACTATATTTTGGAATAAAGTGAAGCTGCTGGAGAATTATTAACTTATTTGTCTGCTTCTACCTTTCGATGTGACTCATTATTGTATTTAGCTACATTTTCTGTCCGAACTCTCTGTCTCACTTTCCGTCATCATTATCACCCTAGCATAATTTTCGTGCTGCATTTTCGTAAAAGTTTTATGTTCAGGCCTTCAAATTGCTCGTCTTCCTTTATCGTTCTATCTCATTCGAATGGTTGCCTTAATTTTTCATTTCCACTCTCTTTTCTATTGTCTCCTTTATCTTTCAGCCTATCGCTTATTCCTCCTTTGAACATCGCTATCACTCAAGCATCATATTCATTCTAAACAATCACAAAAACCCTCTCATCAAACCTTCAAACTGCGCGTCATCATTTTCCTTTCCATGATGGCTTCCAGTCCTCATTTCCTGATACGTGCCAACTTTCCCCTTTGGCTCCCAGTTCATTCATTATTCCACACCTCTTCCTCTACTGTCTTTCGCTTCTCTCATCAATATTTGCACTCTCATTTCCAATTTCACCTTTACATGACTTCGCGACCTTTGTTCCATCATCTGTCCAGCTCTTTCATTTTGCATGCGCTTTTCCTTTTCATTCTAATTTTCACACTCTTGTCTCTACTTTCTATATTTTCCTCCACCAATTCACGCATCTTCTCATCTCATTCTGTCAGGGTTGTCCTCCTTTCCATCTTCTACCACCTTCGATACTAAATTGTAGCTTTAAGTTTTCATTTTTGACCCCTTAAAGGCATATCTTCACCACTTTGGGATTTTGTTTTTGTAAAACATGTGGTACCTTGTCTTCCTTTGAAGATGCTGGCCAGGCCGTCCAGGTATGTGAAGTGTTTGCCTAGGCCTATTGTGTGAAGTAAGTGTGCTCCCTCTTGTTTTCCCATTGTGGGATTTATTTGCGTTTTTAGTCCATCAGACCTATCGTATGCTGTGCACGACACACGATTTTAGGACTTAGCGTATGCTCTACAAGTAAAACTACTATAGGAGTGTGCCATTATTTTTTTGGAAATATATGTGTATGACTTTTTTTGTTATGTATCTTATGTTATTATATATTATATATATTATTTACATTATATATTATAGAAATACTATATATATACTACATATATTACACTTTATATTATACTTTATGTACTATATTATTTTATTGGGTTTTTCCTTTTTTTTAAAATTCTTTTTGGTGATTATAAGTAATATTATATAAAGACTAAGATAAAAGTGGAACAAAAGACTAAAGTGAAGACTAAAGTGAATATAAAGAATATATCGAAGGCAAAGGACAAAGGAAAAGGAAAAGGAAAGACACTGCTGTCAGACATAGAACTAGAGACTCTTGTGAACACCAGTGCATCAAGTGTGACCTCTCAGTGTGTCTCAGCCACAGCTAAACCCTGTGTACCGATTGTGAGGGGATGTAGGTCAGTAAAAGAAAACTAAACATTGTGTCTTATATTATCGTCATATAAAGTATCAGTCCTCATCATTTGGATCTTAAATCATAGTTTAGTGTCAAACGAAATTTACAAAGTCATTAGGGTGTATATACAGGGAACCATAACGTCATAAAAAATTTGTATAGTGAAAATTTCCCTTTTTTTTTTTTTTTTTTTTTAGCCCTTTTCAGGGTGTCTTCCCACAGTGACCCTCATGAGCCAGAAGTGTGAGCCACTTACAGGATACGGCCACGGGACCTGAGAAGCAGCATATATAATCTCAGATCTTAAATCCTCATACGGGCCGAGTAATTAATTTTTTATTCAGTAACCTCAAAAAAAAAGGCAATTTTGGTTAGGTTCCTTTAGTCACCCATAAAACATTTTTATTTTTCAATAATTACTAAAGTAAGTATATCACAGGAAAGTAGAAGAGTTGTTCTTTCTTTTCATGGCCAGAAACCCAATAAAAATTGATTACAACCATGTGTTTTGATTTTTCAAAAAAGGAGTTGGTTACACTCAACGTATGTCATACAAGACAGGTCCAACAACGTATGCCTTTAATACCGTCCGCCTTTAAAAGGCAGAGCGATAATGTTTTTGCCCTCCTCTGTGTGTCCGTCGGTGTGTGTGTGTGTGTGTGTGTGTGTGTGTGTGTGTGTGTGTGTGTGTGTGTGTGTGTGTGTGTGTGTGTCTGTGTTTCCATTAGGCTATATCTCATGAATGGCTTGAGCTATCAGCATAAAACCTTCAGGGTATCAAGATATGGCCAAAAACTTGGCCAAGTTCGAAAATGGGCACTCGGGGTCAAGGTCAAAGTCACCAAAATGGCTGCCAAATGTCAACTAGTTTTAATCGCCTGCCTTTAGCACAATTATATCTCATGAACGGCTTGAGCTATCAACATGAAACCCTCAGGGCATCAAGATATAGCACAAATCTTGGACTTGGCCAACAGCATATTCTGGCGGGCGGTTGGCATTCGGCTCCCGAATGCTTTTCTTTCATTCCATTTTTCTCTTTCATCTCTCAGTTCATCCATTATTAACACCTTCTTCTCTATTTTCTATCTTTTCTCCCATTCTTACACATTATTTTTTAATTCCTTTAATCCCTGTCAACATTGCCTCCTCCCTTTTCTCTTACAACAGTTATTCCGTCATTCTTTCCTCTCTCCTATATTTCTTCCTTTCGTTTGTTCCTAATGTAACTCTTGCAACGCTTCTGTCTCCTCTCTACGTTCGCTGCATTCTTTTTTTGTTTTCAGTCTCTTTCACCATTTCTTCCTTCTTTTTCTATTCCTTACATTTTCTGACTTTCCCTTCTCTTTAATCATTCATTTCTGTGTTCGGATCATTTGTCTGTACCCATGTATCATATTTCATACTCTCCTCCCTTTCTCCAATGCCTTCACGCCCTCTTTCACTATTACATATTTGATTCTTCTTCGCTCCAGTCAACGTTCCTTGCTTTTTTCTCCTTCCGATATCTTACACCTTTCTTTCCAAATTTTCTCCTATCCACATTCTCTGTTTGATTTCTGCCTTTCTAATTTCGTACACAATTTTTTTTTCCTCGGTTCTCTTTTATACACTCCCTGACTTCTTGGTTCATTGTATTAGCACCATGGTTTTCATTTTCCTTCACAACATATTTTTCCTCTCCTTCACATTACATTCCTTATATCTATTCTTTCCCTTTTCCTCCCTTCTCTCCCAATACTGGCCACTCCGAGGCTCAGCTCTGAAAGTGTGGGTAAGAAGTTGCAGACTCACTCAGCTTTGTGCCTTCAGCCTTACCACAAAAACAGTGTGTGTGTGTGTGTGTGTGTGTGTGTGTGTGTGTGTGTGTGTGTGTGTTAAATATTGTATAGACAGGTACATAATTATAGATATAGATATACAGTACATATATATGGAAATATATGGATAAACAGAGAGGCAGACGGACAGACAGACAAACAGACAGACAGACAGATTGATACAGTTACACACACACACACACACACACATACACACACAAAACCCTCTCGCTCGTCCACCTCACCCCACCCTGCTCGCCAGTTTGTATTATTATACAACTCACATCTTATATAATCCCCCACCACAAAACTTCCCATTCCTTTCAAAAAGTCTGGTATGGCAGGGAAAGAAAACCAGTTCCTCCGTCACAGAACTTTCCTCTCACGTTCACGCTCCAAGACTGTTATAGGGAGACCACTGCTAACTACCTAACTATGTATATTACCCAAGAAGGGGCAGGAGGAGGAAATATAGGAAGGAAGGGAGGAATGACTGGTGTGTGTGTGTGTGTGTGTGTCTGTGTGTATGTGTGAGAGCTCCATTACTGATTGCTCTAGGTAAACACTGGCAGTCTACAACAGCAGCAACAGAACGACTAGAAAGGAGGCTAGAGATGAAGGCACAGATAGAAGGATAGGAACCGTAAGAGGGCAGTTTGAAAATTAAAGATTTATGCCAGACTCGATCGAAAGTCTTTGAGATGTCAAGTGCGATGGCAAAGCTTTCGTCAGTATCACGAAAGAGGATGACCAAGAGTTTGAAAGGAAGGTGAGAAGATAGCCTTTGGAGTGTCCCCAGCGGAACTAATATTGGCGATCAGAAAGAAGGTTCGGATATGAGAGGTGCTTAAATTTTTTTGTTATTAACAGATTCAGAAACTTTAGAAATACAAAATGATAAAGCAACTGGATGATAGTTTAAGGGATGGGAATGGTCACCCTTCATTGGGACAGACTGAATGAGAATAAGCTTCCACCAAGAAGGGATGGTACAAGTCGATAGACAAATGACAGAGTTTACCCAGACTGAATGTAAGCACAGAAGCACAGTTCTTGAGGACAACCGGAGGGACCGTATCCGGTCCTTATGACTTGTTAGTACTGAGGCCAGTGATGGGAGAAAATACATTAATTGAAGAAGTTTAAAATCAGTCATCGGGAAGTCAGAGGGAAGAAATGATGGAGGAACAGCAACAGAATCGTCTAAGGTGGAACTGGAGGAACAGTCTGCTTCTAACTCCTTGACGATACAGTCTGCCCTAAGCTCAATAAAGTTGCCTGACGGCAGCAACACTAAAATACAAAGTATTTCTTCGGGCCGTAAGGTTAAATTATCCATATGATTCTGAGAAGTAGAGGGTAATGATAACTTTTGGTAGTTAGAGGCACCCAATTTTCTCTCAGCAGATGTAGCGCTATCTTCATGGGACTCTGCAGTGGGTAGTAAGCCGAATGATTTCCTGGACCCCAAGAAAAGTCACTACACTGGGTTGGGTGGTTTCCATATGATCAACAAGCAGATGCCAGGTGGTCTAGTGGGTTAAGAAACTTTAGTCGAATGTCGCACATAAATGATTTAAATCCAAGAGATGACGAGGATATATAGTCCACATAACGCCATTCAGAGAAGAGCGATTGGTCATTCTTACTTCAACTTTCCGATCAGAGTGCTTAGCTTCTGGTTCCTTACCTAACCGATGGAACAACAGAGATGTAACGTGTGTAAAAAATGCTGCTGCTGCTGTTGCTGTTAATGACAACGACGACCACGACGGCGTTGATGATGATGATAATGATGATGATGAATCCGTGAATGTGGTCCAAGTAAGGTTTTTAAACAATATTTGTGATGAAGATTTAGGTAATGTACACCCACTAAAATAACTATCGGCTATCGGCACCCCTTGCTTGGTTATCCTTCGCAACTATCACTGGCACACAAGCCGTGAATACTCGGTAGGGTTGGTACACCTGATTCTCACCAAGGTAAAGAGAATATAAGGTAGTTTCACACCGAAGGGGGCGGGGAGCAAAAACGTGTCTCGGTTTGCGCATGATGTCACAGATAATCCAGACTGAGGGTCTCCGCTTGGTAGGCAGGCCAGTCACTCACCTGTCTGACCTGTGATATGAGCTCCCCGGCCTATCTGGATTACTTTTATTTGCATCCTAAACTGCATGCAGAGCAATGAAAAAGTTAATGCTATGTTTTTGAGATATTATAAAATATGTCTTCCTGTAGAACTATCTGTTTTCAGAGAATATAGGAATGTCGTATACAGGGCCATACAGACACAGATCCGACGTCACAGATGCCTGTAGGCTAGCTGATTACTAGAAAAACAAACTGAAAATATTTACAGAAATCACTGGTTGAGAGTATAGAAACACCAAACACCTACCAATTGATCCGGAAATCGTCAGTTTACATTGGTATACCATTAAATTCGTTCTTTTTTTTTTTTTCACACTCCCATTCTCTCTCTTTCTCTCTAATTATTACCCTTGACGTCACACCTTTGCGCAGGCCGGGGGCGGTGAACCTACCTCTCATATTCTCTTTACCTTGATTCTCACTCCCTCAATCTCTCCCTCTCCCATTTCTCTCTCTCTCTCTCTCTCTCTCTCTCTCTCTAACTATGGTACAGTATAACTCCCGTAGCTTCATGTGCATTACAAATAATTCATAATAATGGACATAATGCTTGAAGGAAAGCCTCAGAACAGCAAAGCAGTATCCACTAGATACTATGGAAATCAAAGTGCTATTTGTCTGCTTGGCACCCATTGCATCCCAGGTTACCACCTTAGGATTTTCTTACACCTTGTGATATAATGATAATCACCACTAGCATTTTAAAAGCATTGTCCAGAATATACAACACCCCATGAACAACCCATGTAAGTTATATAGCCGACAGTTTGTAACGAAGTATCGCTATAATTTTAACCACAGCAATGGCACGTGTATTTAGTAGTGTATGGATTGTGAATTATGAGTAATTATGGATTATGAATATAATAGTGTATGAATCATCACCAATTTGACGAAGATGATGACAACATCATGAAGGGGGTGATCGGTAGCTATATTCGTTTCTTTAACCCGCCCCATCCCGACGTTTTCTGGGCAGTGGTACGCCCCAGTCCCAACATTTTTGGACCTTTTTTTTTTTGGCTCAAACATCCGCTTTTGGTGAGAAACATCGAAAATTCATAGAGAAATCGCTCACCTGAGGTTTAAAATACTCGATCCAGGTACGAGTACCTCCTTACCTGACTGGGTTTTCTAACAGGCTGGCACCAAAGAAAACGAGTTCTATGGGAGGGTAACTGTTTCACACCACTCATAAACAGTATTTATTTATTTACTTGGTACGAATTTATATGTAGTACAAGAGTATATTGGTTTTCAAACAGTAATATAAGCATTATAAGCATTGTTTCACTCACTAACTCATCACCATTCATGACCTTTTTTTGCAACATTACCTAATCATCATTTCTGACTGTTTCTTCCTCCAATGCTATGTAAACTTTGTCCTCCACATTGTCATCGATTGGGGAATCACTCTGGCCCTGAATGTCTTTATTGGCCAGGTCACTGGTAACAGGTGAATTGCTGAGACAATGGCGTGCAGGGGGGAGGAGAGGTTATGCGGTGTAAGGCATTGTCCCTGCTTGGCATCTTGTAGAGGAATAGAGGAAGGTGTCCCATGTATACGTGCCAAAAATCACTCGCGAAATCACTCGCGAAAATTGAAAATTGTGCAAATTAGGGACCTTGCAATGTTGCCGCATTAATTTACGTCTCCGGGATATGAGTGCACATCATGTGAGGATGTGAATTCACGTCTCTGGGTCGGGGTGGGTTAAGATAGGCTTTTACCTCAGATGGTTCTGTTTTCTTATAAAATGAGGAATGTGTTATCACTCGCAGTCCAGCTCCCGTCCCGTCGACACATCCAGTCCAGTCCGTGGTGGGTCCAGCCCCCCTAGCATCACCGAGGAGAGTTGGCCTGTCCTTTCCTCTCGGAGGGCAACGGCCTACGACCTGCCCGCCAGGAGGTCAAGACTCCTTTTCTCCCTCCGCCCACCTGGACCAGGGCATGCCTTCCCTGCGACCGCGTCCGGGCCTCCCTTCTCGGTTTCCATTTGCTGCGGGGCTGGGCGAGTGCTTACGGCCGTTTTCCACCAAGGGCAAGGTGGTTGAGGGCAGTGGTGAGGCGTTTTCCACCTGCAGTTCTTCGTCAGCGCTTTCCACTCGGCGCCGCGCCTCTGCCCATCTCTGCACGTCCCGCCCTACCCCCCACGACCATCAGCTGTGTTTGCCTGCCCTCCTCACGGCCCTTCCCTGCCTTTGCTGCCTTTCCCTGCCTGCCATCATCGGCCCAGCTATGCTCTCTTTTGGAGGCCTTCTCCTGTCTTTTTCCCTGATGGGCTCTCTTCTTTGCCAGTTCCCCACCAGAGCTGTGGGGAAAATATTTCAACAACAACAACAACAGGAATGTGTTGCCTATGAAAATGCTTCAGCTTGGACGATTTGGGCATCAAATAAGCAGTGCTCATATTCATCGTGGCTCCGGGTTCTTTCGTAACACTTCCTAGATAGCGATTTATTCTGCATATTACATATCAACATCCTCATATATAATTTTTTTGAACTCTGTGGATACTCAAACTCTAAGTAATGTCAAAGTCAGTGATTGTTCGAACGAGCAAAGCGAGCAAGAACACCAAATTTAATCACAGTTTGGACCCCTGACATATGTACTCAAGCGAAAGATTTATCGCATCAGCCAGAAATGGGGGCAGGGGTTGGGAGGAAAACTCTATAGTAAAGTAGCGAACTTTATTGGATATCTTAGCCAATTTTGAAGTTACAAGATAGATAGACACCAATTTGGAAATCGCATAAAAATCCTCAATTATTTTCATTCCATAGACAACCCGTAATTCCTAATAGTTTTTCCGTAAATCGAGGAAACAATTTTTTACAAGGCAGACTAGCATAACAGCCGGCTGTGCAAGAAGTAACGGTCTAAGGTTGCGTGAGTAGTGCAGCAGTATTTTCTGACGACTGCTGAGAGCAACCAGGTTTTGCCTTTTCAAAACAATAATACCTTCTGTTTGGCTTTTTTTTTTTTTTTTTTTTTTTTGAAAATTTTGACTGAATCCGAGTCAAACCAATACATTACCATGATCGACGAAAGATACTCTGAATTTCTTATTTCTGATTCGAATCGGAGCGCACCGAGACATTTGGTGAAAGGAATTTTTGTGAGTGAGCAAAAAGCAAAGTCATTAGGCCCAAGACCTAAAATTAATACAAGGGGAGTATTAGTTTACCGAAGTATGACGGAATATTTTTGGTGTAATCTAATAAGTTCTTTTTAATAATTTCAGGTCAGAAAATCAGAGGATGATGATGAGCCACATGAGACAATATTCAGCACTGACTGACTTCCACATGAGACAATATTCAGCACTGACTGACTTGCTCGCTAGCTCGCTCGAACATATTCCACACTTTCAGTGTGGACGCCTGTTACATGCTAATTAATAAGGAAAACAAACTGTGTAGTAAGCAGTGCTACGAGGCTTACGATGCCACTGTGAATACGGTCCTAAGGCTCTGCAGATCATTGATACCAACCAGGCAAGTTAAATTGGGAGTTTATGTTCAGATCTCACGTCCAGTGTGCTAATATATATATCAATCAATCAATCAATCATTTCCTGTGGCACCCTCGGGGATGCATAGGGCCTCGATGAACTCACACCACCACATTCTATCTTGTGCTAACTCCTCAAGATCTCCCCAACACTGATCTCCAGCTTCCCGTCTCATTGTCCTCACCCACGTCTCTTTTGGCCTTCCTCTACCTCTCCTACCAAGTGCCACCCACCCTGGTGTACCTCGTACTATTCCCTGTCTCCTATACACATGTCCTAGCCACTTCCATCGTGAGAACGTAACATATTCATCGACCGGCTGCACTCCCGTTATTTCTCTAATTCTACTATTTGGTATCCTTTCCCACCACTTAACTCCTAATATTCTTCTAAGTGCTTTTTTTTTTCAAACACCAAGAATTTATTTTCCATAGTCACTGTGCTGTACCAAGACTCGTGTCCATAAATTAAAATACTCCTAACCATTACCTTATAAAGTTTGATTTTTGTATGCACAGAAAAATTTTTATTATTCCAAATATTTTTAAGCATTCCCATTGCCTGATTAGCCTTCTTTAACCTTTCCTCGAATTCAAAGTTCAAAGAACCATCCTTGGCTAAATAAGTACCTAAATATTTAAACCTATCACCTTGCTTTACAACAATACCTCCAATTACACATTCCTGCGCATTTTCCATATTCATATTGATTATTTCAGTTTTTCCACAATTAATAACCAAACCCACCTTGCGACCTTCACTCACCAAACAGTCCAACACTTTCTGCATCTCTTCTGGCCCATCACAAATCAAAACTATATCATCTGCATAATCTAAATCAAAAAGTTTCCTGTTCTCTCCCCAAAGTATACCTGCACCGATTTCTGTTCCAACGCGTTTCATAATGTAATCAATGACCAATATAAATAGTAGAGGCGAAAGAACACCACCTTGAATTACTCCGGACTTGACTTCAAACGAATCACTCAGACAACCATCAACCATCACTTTACAAAATGTGTCCTCATGCATGTTCATAATGACCCTCATAAACTCCTCTGGTATTCCATAATGTCTCATGATCTTCCCCATAGTCTCTCTCGAAACACTATCAAAAGCCTTTTCAAAATTAACAAAACAAAGACTTAACGGTACTCTCATTTCATTGACGTGCTGCATCAAATGCCTAACTATAAAGATCTGATCATTGCAACCACGTCCCTTTCTAAAACCAGCCTGTTCATCCCTCAGAATACCCTCAACCACCAGCTCCAACCTATTTAACAACACTCTACTGAAAACTTTCAAAGCTATCGGTGACAAAGAGATTCCCCTCCAGTTACCACATTCACTCAGGTCTCCCTTCTTCGGAACTTTAACAATTACACCATTCTTCCAAACTGATGGTAGTAACCTCGTCACCCATATCTTATTGAATAGCTTGGTCAAGATCATTATTAATCTATCCCCCTCCACTTTAAACATTTCCGGAAATAAACCATCCTCCCCTGGTGCCTTATTATTCTTTAACTGTTTTACTGCTTTCTCCACTTCTGCAAGCCTCAACTCTCCTGTTTCTATATTTAAATCTTCCTGAGCAGACGGTATATCCTCTTCTGGTGGTATTGGTCTATTAAGAACTGTCTCAAAATGCTCTTTCCATCTATTTTTAATATCTCCATCTTTGGTCAATAAATTTCTTCCCTGTCTCTAACTGGTATTTCCTTGCGTTTACCTGCATTACCACTCAGTTCTCTAATCGATTCATATGCTATTCTTTGACTCTGTCCATCATTTTTGTTTATTAAGATTTCAGTCTCTGCAACCTTTTCATCCACACATCTTCTTTTATCTCTCCTAGCTAACCTTCTTACTTCTGAATTCAAACTCCAGTACGCAGCTCTTGCTAATTCAGTCTATATATATATATATATATATATAGTGGGAGTACAGTACATGTTCAGTTGGTATTATCGTGGTTACAATTTGCGGACAGGAACAGCATATTGAAAACAAAGTTAGATGAACGTATTCAGAACTAAAGCACAACAGTGAATGAAAAAGAAAGGATTTTTTCTTTGTATTTTTTTTTTTTTCTATCAGTTCTATTAACGATGCGGAGGTGAAATATTCTCTTTTGAAAACTTTTCGTATTTATGCTGGAAAGGAGTTCTAACACGCATGGTAAAAATGCTAAGTTTTTCAAATGTCGTTCTAAACCGTAAACTGATCAAACTTTTTTCAGACAATTGGCTCTCTCTATATGGAAAACATTCCTATCAACACGGACCACGTCGCGCTACATCATCAGGTTCCTATACAGTAGAGCTTACTTCATGGAAGGGAGTCCAAGTTTAGAGTACATACAGATTATGAGTAGTTTCTGGAGGTATAGCATAACGTTTTACTGTAATCATTGTGAGATGATGATGATGATGACAGTGATGACGACGCAGATTACTGCAACATGTCATTTACCATTATACTGTTATGACCTCCGCTAAGGAGATTATGATTTTGACTCGGTTTGTGTCTGTTTTTCTGTCTTTCTCTCTTCAATGCACTGATGAATCTTGACCTCTTTACCGTCGCAGCTTCTAATTGCTTTTATACTGTGGTTGCTTCCATCCCTTTCCCGCATAAGAGAAAGACAGAGAGTGAGGCTGGGAAAAAGAAAGGGAGGGAGGATGCAGAGGGGAGGAGGGACAGGAGATGGATTAGGAGGATTTAACTCAGACACAGAGAGGCCGCGGAGACAAGGAGTAGGAGAAAATGCAAGACGGGGAAAGGGTACAAATGGGAGACGGCAAAATGGACAGGGAATGAATAGAGATGAGGAGAAAGACAGGAGATGCAAAAAGCAGATGGAGAAGAAAGAGGACAGAGATAAGAGACGGCTAAGGGGAGAGAAGATAGAGCAAGAAAGGCAATACGGAGAGAATAATAGGAAAAGTTGATAGATAAGAGATAAAGAAGGGAGAAGATGATCGATGGTAGATAAGAGAAAAAAGAAAAACAAGGAACAAAAGAATCTAGACAATTTAAATCTGGGAAAAAAAAAAACAAAGAATAACGAAAAGAGAGGAGAAAGAATGAATTTATTGATATTATACGGAAGACGGAGAAGAATGTTAAGGACTGGGTGAAATCAAGGACAGGGATGGGGACATGGAACATGGGAAAAAGGCAAGACGGGAGAAAGGAAAAGGGAAGGGAATAATGGGAAATAGACGAGAAAGAAGAGGGGAAAGAGGACAGATAATAGGAGATAGGAAAAGAGCCAAAGTATGAGTGGTGCCTGTGACATGTGGGCAAGAGAGCAGGAAATCCCTGAAACCCTAAGGGCAAAGATATACAGGAGACAGACGAGGTGGGTGAAGGAAGGAGAAAGGCAAAGATGAGGGAGGAGACAAACGAGAGAGAAGGAGGCAAGAGACTTCAAATAAGAGGGAGGAGACAGGCGAGACTAGGCAGAGGGATGGAAGGGAAGAGAGAAAAACCCGAGGGTGGGAGGCAAAAGACAAAGGAGACAAAAAGACTGCGAGAGACAGAGGAGACAGGCAGACATGGGAGGAAAAGGGATAACAGAGTGGGAAGTGAGAAATTCAGTGGTAGAAGAGAGCAGACACGGAGAAAAAAAAATGAAAGTTGGAAACAGTAGGAAGACAAAAAAAAAAAAAAAAAGAGACAAATAAGACGAAACAGAAGAGAGGAGGCAAGAGAGGGAGAGTGGCGATGCTGGCGTGACGAGGATGGTGGCTGCGACGTGTGGCTGACACGGGGGAAACCCTGGAGGGAGGTTGTCCCAAGACCAACACTGAAAGCGACAAGAACACACTCACTGCAGCCCCAGCGAGGTCCACACAGACTCGACAACAACAAGACGCTCACCACAACCCCACCGAGGCTCTTACACAGTCAGTCCCGACGCCAAAAACACTCTCAACACAACTCCAACCAGGTACACGCTCAGTCTCACTGAGCAAAACTATTCCCATCACATCCCAACCCAGCAGACACAAAACCAGTCACGATGATCAAAAGGAGAAAAAAGAGAAGGATCCATAAGTTTTGGTTTACTGTTACTATTAGTTCACTGAATCCAATGACGATACTGTACCATCACCTCTACGAAAGCATTGACACATCCAGACCTGAAGACAAACGAAAAAAAAAAAATCATCATCATCATCCGGACCTCCTTTCCCATCCAAGGGCAGGGTGAGGAGTAGCAATGTCCAGACAGCCCAAAATTGTCCAATTCAATAGGCCACGCTTCCATTCACTCATCATTCAAGCCCCCGGAATCCTGGTTCTATCGGATACGCCAGAATCTTTTACCATGTTCTGTAGCTTCACATACTCGTAATCGTATCCGACAGAGTCAATCCAGACACTGGCACGTTAAAAAAGGGTGCCAAAAATCCCAGATCATGCACTTCTCCTCACAAAATTCATCCAGCCAGCTCGATCTCCTGTCAATCCCCTAGCCTCACCGACTTCCAAACCTCTCTTCCTCACACGTTCATCCATCATATCTCTCCACCTTCTCCTTGGCCTACGTCGCCTCCTCCCTCCTTCGAATTCACTCAGATATACCTTCTTCACCACTATTGTTATCCATTCTCTTCACATGACCATACCATCTCAGTACACTCTCTTCATTTCTGGCGTCCACCGACTTCCTCACTCCGCATCCTTCACGAATTACATTATTTCGTATCCTATCCACCCTCTGTACTCCACATACATTCCTCAGCAGTCCTGGGAAATGGTTCACTACCTCCATGAATCAGATGACACACGTTTTTATTCTTCCTATCTGTACGCGACTCTTTTCACCTTAGTAAAGACTTTTCGAACTGGAGGAGTTAGATATGCCTTTCAGTAACTTTTATTTTACAAGAGGCCCACCAAAACTGAATGAAAGGGTAAAAGTGGTAACAACGACAATAAGCTGTAAATGACATAATGTGGCTGCAGATTACTAGAGACAAACTAAACCCATCCATGAAAGTAACGAAAGTGTCTAAATAGCAGCATCAGAATATTAAAGCACTTTCTAGGAAAAAAGAATATAATCACGCATATAAGAGCACGACACTGCACAAATGACGGATTCCTTTATTACAGTGCCATCACTTTTACTAATACTATTACCCCACGATATATGTAAGTTTAAAGCAGATATCTCGTAATCGAGGGGTACCAGGATTCTTCAGAGTGGCTTATAGCACCTAGTGAGGAGCAAGGTGAGACTTGAAGCAAAAAGGCTGATGGAACTGGTGGAGATTAGGGCGAGGATAAGCTGAAAGTAGAACGGCTGATGGCACCTATTGTAGAATAGGTTGAGGGTAGACTTGAAGCAGAAAGACTGATGGCGCCTGGTGAGGACTGGGGTGAGGGTAGACTTGAAGTAGTGAGGCTGATGGCAGGTAGTGAGGACTGGGTTGAGAGTAAATTCGAAGCAGAAAGGGTGATAGCACCTGATGAGGTTGGGGTTAGGGTAGACTTGAAACAGAGAGGCTGATAGCAGGTAATGAGGATTATGGGGATGGTAGACTGGAAGCAGAAAGAATGATGGCAATTGGTGAGGATTATGGGGAGGGTAGACTGGAATCAGAAAGAATGACGACAACTGAATGTGATATTGGGTAGGTTAGCCTAAACCAGAAAGGCTGAAGGCGCCTGGTGAAATTTAGGTAAGATTAAGCTCTAAGTTGAGGCCAATAGTCAAAGTCGCACTGGGGACTTCGCATCGCTTCTTCCTCAGCGATAAATTTTCCATATTACAGTTTTATCATCTTCCGTATACGTAGGCTATGTTGGTAATACAAAAGTTCACTGCGCATTTTTCCCATTATATGTACACGTTCATTTTCATCCGGACAAACTTGTGGATGAACATGAGCAGTTACACGTGCACGTTTATGTACATATGTATGTACACACACACACACACACACACACACACACACACACACACACACACACACGCACACACACGCACACACACACACACACACACACACACACACACACACACACACACACACACACACACATCGAGAAAACACGCAAATTTATTTACATGTGCGTTTTTTCATCTATCTGTTTATCTACAGCCAGACGCCATAATCCTGTAAAGGGTGGCCATTTGTCTGCGAGTTAGTTGTTTTACAGAGAGGGGGACTAACCCTCCACCAACCCACTTGCTGCCAAGTAGGGAACACGAATGGGTTGGTTATAGGGTTACCACCCAGAGCTGTAAATGGTTTTCTGGCTTACAGGAAACCATTACGCTCGTCCCTCAATGTAAAGCCATCTGAAAAGGAAAGAAGAGTAATAAAAAGTGACAGGAAAAATGGCAGAAATAGAAACGGAGAAGGACAGACAAAGAGAAAATGTCTTGTAGACATTAAATTAATGTCTTGTAGACATTAAATTAAGACTTTTTCATATTTCCGCGCTATTTTTTCTCTAATTCTTTTGAGACTACCAGATGATTTTATTCAGCTAAGGAAAGACTGGTCCTACGACAGAAACTAATGAGGGCTGCATCAGACCCCTTTCAGCTCAAAAAACCGATCTAGTGTTGAATGAAATCGCTGAAGATGATGATGATGATAATGATGACGACGACAACGACGATGACGATGATGGTGATGACAATGATGATGAGGATCCATTTTGTATATTTTCCTTTTCTTGATTGAAGATTTACAATAATAGTAATTTGGGTAGAATTGTGATAATGACGGTGAATAAAATGGTAATGATAATGATGATGACTGATTGTAGATCGTCCTGCCCAATGAGGAGATGACTGTAGCACCAGTCGAACAGGGCAGTACTCCCGAGGTTGATGGCAAGCTGGTGATAGGGAGAGCTGGAGTTCCCGTTTCACCAGCCCTCAGGACTTGATCCTGACCATCTCCCTTTTCTGAACATTTTCAGTGCATTCATTTACACAGAGAGTAGGCCAGCATGCTCTCATAATACCTCTACCTTCAACTGTCTACACCACACTACATGCGCATAACATATCACACCTTCTATTCACATCTTTAGTAATGGCTGCTGCAATCTTACAATCAAATGAGGTGGTACCTCGGATTGCCACCACCGACAGGGTAGGGCTGGAGGCACAGGGTCCTCCCGGTCGCCATCAAGTGACTGTGCCGGCAGCGACTGTTGCTATTTCCGGGAATGCTCGTCGGCGAAGAGGTGACGGTGCGGCCATATTCTTTACCAACATCCGCGGCCTTACCACAAATTTAAACTCAGTTAATTTTTTCCTTCAGTCCATATCCCCTTTGGCCCTTTTCCTCACAGAACCACAAATCTCACCCTCTACCGATATATCTCCATTTTGTTTTCCCGGTTACCATCTCCTTACAAACTTTCGAAACAAGGGCGGCACCTGTTGTTATATCAAATCCCAATATGCAGTTGATACTATTTTAAACTTCACTTCATCCAGTTTTGATTACTCATTATATAAATTAAATTGCCAAAACATTACCAAATATATCTGTGTAGTTTATCGTTCCCCCAATGCTTCTGCGGAACCCAGTGTATTTGACTCCATATCCACTCAGTTGAGTAACCTTGACCTTGCCCTTGGCAATGAAATTATTATTTTGGATGATTTTAACATACACAATGTTGAATGGTTATTGCATTCTGCCCGGACTGACGACGCTGGTCTAGAATGCGAGCTGTTTGCGGAATCGTTTAATCTCACCCAGTTAGTAAAGCAACCAACCAGAATACCTGATAATCCTGACCATAATGCCTATCTCTTGGATTTATTCTTGACAAATAATCCAGATCAATACAGGATAGAGGTACTGTCACCACTTGGATCCTCTGACCACAATCTCATCAAAGCCTCATTAGTTAACCCTCCTACACCTCCCCATTCCGAACCTGTCAGGGTGACCCGATGGCACTTTGACAGGGCAGACTGGGATGGATTTAGAAATTATCTTGTTGATGTTCCATGGCAGTCTTTCTTCTCTATGATCCCAATTCTACCCAGTCCCACATCTGCGACTTAATACTAACTGGTATGGATTTATTCATACCAAGTCAACAATTCACTAAAAGATCAAACTCTCCAAAATGGTTTGATGGCAATTGTGCCAGAGCAACAGCCTAAAAGTCATTAGCATATAACTCTTACTTAAAATCAAAAACATCTGAATCACTCTCCCAATTTAAAATTGCTAGAAATCATGCAAAAGCTGTATTAAATCTATCTAAATCAAACTTTCTTCAAAAGCAAGCATCTAAACTACTTAACAACCCTAATGACAATAGAATATTCTGGTCAACTCTTAATTCTTTCAATAATAACTTTAACAAGTCATCTTCCATTCCCCCACTAAAATCTTCAGATGGCAATTTTACAAATGACCCACGTGGGAAAGCAGATATCTTTGCTAGTACCTTTGCAAGAAACTCTACCATGGATGATACCAGCCAGAATGTCTCAGTACTGGAACCTGATTCTCCCGAAATTGCCCCACTTAAAATACAGACAAGATTCGTAAAATCCATCCTAGACAATTTACCTACCAACAAAGCTCCAGGCCCAGATGGAATTCCGCCAATTGTTTTGAAAAAGTGTTCCCCTGAACTTGCCTCTGTCCTAGCTAAATTATTCAGACTATGCATACGTACTTCTTTATTCCCAAATTCATGGAAAGAAGCCAATATCCACCCAGTTCCGAAGAAAGGAAATTCGTCTGACCCCTCCAATTACAGACCAATAGCTGTCACATCTTCTCTTGGTAAGGTATTTGAAACTTTAATTAATAAGCATATTGTTAAACATCTTGAATCCAACAACTTAATTAGTGATAGACAATACGGTTTTCGCCACGAAAGATCCACCATTGACATACTCAATCTCTTAACTCATACCATCCATCAATCAATTGATCTTTTTGGAGAAACTCATGCAGTAGCTCTTGATATCTCTAAAGCTTTCGACAGAGTATGGCACCGTTCCCTGCTGTCCAAAGTCCCTTGCTATGGACTAACGTCTTTTGTTCCTTAGATTTCTTCTTATCTTAGTGACAGGAAAATAGGAGTAAAAGTAGATGATGTATATTCGAATTTCCACTCAATTAACGCCGGCGTGCCGCAAGGATCAGTTCTGGCACCAACCCTATTTCTGGTTCATATTAATGATCTCTTATCTGTCACTCACAATCCCATTCACTCATATGCAGATGACTCAACACTACATAGTTCATTCACACTCAGACATCCATTTACAAAGTCTAATATCTCTACCTCTCAACTCAGTACAGCCATCTCCATAAATCAAGATCTATCTACAATCAGTGAATGGGGACAAAACAACCTTGTCTCTTTTAATGCTAGTAAAACTAAATATATACAGTTTACTAATAGACAGATATTACCGGATTCGTACATTACCTTCAGTGCTACTAATATTCCCATTTCCAAAAATATTGAAATTCTTGGTGTCTCACTTAACAGTGCCCTCAGCTGGACCTCTCAGGTCAGATCACTTGCTAAAACCGCCTCAAAGAAACTTGGATTATTGTACAGAGTCCGTAACTTCTTCGCCGATGAGCAGTTAGCTATAATTTATAAGAGTCATGTGCGCTCTCAGCTTGAATATTGCTCACCCTTGTGGAATGGTTGTGGAGAGGTTGCATTAAGACAACTTCACAAAATTCAGAATAAAGCTGTTAGAATCATTAACAACCCTGCCATTACATATAAACTACCTCCCCTGCAAATAAGAAGGAATGTTGCCTCCCTTGCATTATTTTACAGATATTTCTTTGGCAAATGCTCAGACGAAGTTGCGTCCATGGTGCCACCTCTCCATGCCTTCCTTCGTGCTACACGGGCATCTGGTGGCGCTCATGACTGGAATGTCACTCAACCATATTGCAGAACTTCTGCCTATCAGAATTCTTTCATTCCCCGAACTGCATCTCTCTGAAACTCGCTTCCCCAGAGTTGTTTTCCTCCAAATTTCAACCTACAACTGCTCAAGTCTAATTGTTACAGATATTTTATGAACAGAGGACACCAGTAATCTGGTGTATGGATTATTTTTTTTTTCCCATTTGTTTTTCCTTCCTCCGTTCTGTTATTAAAAAAAAAAAATACAATATTTGGAATATGGCTAGGATGATGATGATGATGATGATTACGATGATGATGATGATGATGATGATGATGACGGCCTATTTCCCTTCTTCCCTGATGCTTGATGTTTAGTATCCATAAATAGCTGAGGATGGCCCAGGACGACGAATGATGATGGGACTAAACTGAAGACGATCACCATTACCACAACGAAAAGGAAGAGCAGGAAAATGAAGCTGAAGATGATGCTGAGTCTGACAATGGCGATGACGATATAATGGTGAAATTTACTGTATTCCCACGTGTCCTTGAACCTCCTGCCTTACGCCTTAAATAAATAATGAGGTAACAGGTAAAAGGTAACAGGTAATGTGCTTGCGAGATGGCGAGGACTGTCAGTGAAAGAAATATGAATACACCTTGTATTGTACTGTACATATTTGTTTATCTTTGTATCCCTATCTGTCTATATGTTTATCTATCTATTTGTCTATTTATATATCTATGTTATTTTACCAATCTGTATATTAATCTATCAACCTGTTACCTACCAGTCTACCTATTTATATATCTTTGCTTATATACTGTTATTTTAGACCTATCTATCTATCTATCTATCTTTGCTAGCTGACTGTATCAGTTTATACCTGTCTATCTGTTTTTCTACCTCTTAATCTATTAATCTGTCTGCCTCTTTGACTATGCTTCTATCTATCTATCTATCTATGTGTCTGTTTACAAACTTAATGCAAAGGATACGTGAGATTTATCTTAAACCAGCTAATCATCGTCAGCTTATGCATATTAGGATATCTTATCTGTCTCTCCGACTAATTTTCTGTCTATCGGTCTGTATGCGACTATCTATTGTGTCTATCTTTTTTTTTTTATGCGAGGAAGAAGGAACCAAAGGCCATGAGCCCGCAATAACAGTTCCCTCCAAGAGAAAAACAAAATACAAGAGAGAGCCAAATTCAAGATCCGTTCATTTCTATGTCTATCTATCTATCGATCTGTCTATTTATCTGTCTATCTATCTATCTATCGGTCTGTGTCGATTTATCTATCTGTTTCTGTCTATCTCCTGTACCTATCTATCTATCCATCTCTGTGTCTATCTCTATCTATCAGTCTGGCAGTCTATCTGTCAGTCTATCTATCTGTCTGTCTATCTATCTGTCTATCTATCTATCTATCTGTCTGTCTACCTATACTTATTACGAGAGAGGGCGAAGCCCTAGCGAGTCTCAGGTCAAGTAGTGTGATTTTCTCACATATGAGAGGCCCGACCCAACCCGACCGTAACTCTTTTGAGAAGCTTATATCTCAGCAACCACAGGGCCGTTCACTGCGTGGTTTGCACCATATGATAGCCCCATTCTTTAAGATTTCGTTTTGATAGGTTTCATCACACCCAGGCAGCGCACATGGCACGTGACACGCGCCAAGTGCAGCATGTCGAAAATCTTCAAAAGAGGTCTACAGGCCAGACAGTTCGTCGTAAAGGCATGAAACTTGGTGGGTAGATAGCCATCAATACACTTTAGGCATCCTCGGGGTGTAAGGCGACATTTCAGTGTTTTCGGATTTAAATGGCCTCGCTCGTCCCTTGCCGACAAAGGCGTTTTACTGT